>NW_020450698.1:412827-605388 GCF_003343035.1 Apteryx rowi | reverse complement strand
CCCCCCAGTACCCACCCCGGGAGCGAGGCCGCGGCTCCCCGCGTCGCTCCGCCTGCGGCATCGTGCGGGGCCAGTGCTGGGCCCGGGCGGTGAAGCAGGCCCCGTCCTTCCCCTCCCGGGGCACCGAGCCCTGCTCGAGCGGGGGTGGGCCGCGGCCAGCGGTGTTCGTAGCGCAGCCCTGGCCTGCAGCGGGTGTCACGGCGCTTGACAGGGCTCGCCACTTAAAAACAGAGCTTTTCTGTTTGCTTTTTTCTTTTTCTTTTTTTCTTTTTTCTTCCTCCTGAAGGTTTAAAGAATGGCCAAGTTTGTGACACCCGTGATCCAGGACAACCCCTCTGGCTGGGGCCCTTGTGCTGTGCCCGAGCAGTTCAGGGATATGCCATATCAGCCCTTCAGTAAAGGAGACCGCCTGGGAAAGGTATTAAAATCATGCCATAATGTGGAGCCAGGGAAGGTGGCAGCCTCTGTGTTAACCTGCTGAACGATCCCTGTATTCCTTCTTACATCTCACCTGTGCATCGTATTGATGTTTTGTTTTTAGAACTTCTTTACTAATTACTGTTATTGTTCTTGAAACATTCTTTGTAGTGCATCCTAATTAGCACAGTTGTGAACTATTAGTAAGGCTGGCAAGCAGAGGTGGGAGCTGAAAGGATTAATTCTGGAGCATAGAACCATATTTGCTTTTGCTGCTTGAAGTCCTGCATATGTAAAATCAGAGTAGCAGGGAATGTCATGTTGCTACTCACTTATTTTGACTGTTTGTTTGTCCTTAGGTTGCAGACTGGACAGGAGCCACATATCAGGATAAGAGATATACAAGTATGTGATGTCTGGTGACTGCTCCAGTCATTTGTTTTGTGCAAAGTTTACTTCAAATGTCGTTCCTGCTCTCGTGTTTCATACCAGCTCTAGTGGTTATCTACATACCTCAGCAAGAGCTGCTTATATTCAAAAGTGTGCCTCGCCCTTGGGAGAGCTCCATAGGGCTCTCCCTGTCCTTAGGGTTTACTCCTGATTTTGTACTACCTCATGATGAGTGCTTTTCTTGGAGATTTGGAGGGAGAGGAAACTGTGGTGGTGTAAGGCAGACAGTCCCAACTCATGCATCAGACTTGGGGGAAGGCAGTTGGAGGGGTTTGTTCCCCCATCCCCTGATCTTTTCCTGGAAGCTTGGTAGCAAGATGCTGTGTTTTATTTTCAGACAAGTACTCTTCACAGTTTGGTGGAGGAAGCCAATATGCATATTTTCATGAGGAGGATGAGACTAGCTTCCAGTTGGTGGATACGGCACGAACACAGAAAACCGCATACCAGAGGAATCGTATGCGATTTGCACAGGTAACACCTGTTTTCTGAAACTCCCGAAGGAGAGCTTGAGTGGTAGACAATAATTTTTATAACTGAAATGTCTTTTTTTTTTTTTTCCTCCTTCCCCTGTCCCCTTTTCACAGAGGAACCTTCGGAGAGACAAGGACCGTCGGAACATGCTGCAGTTCAGTATGCAGACGCTGCCAAAGAGTGCCAAGCAGAAGGAGAGGTGAGTGCCTCAGATATGAATATACTGTACTTGTACAAAGTGTGTCAACAAGCTTTTGATAAATTGGTTAAGTTACTGCGATAGAAACCACTAGAGCTAACAGTCACCAAAGAAGAACTTCAAGATACTTTCAAGTCCAGTGTTTTGCTGAAGTCACTTGTAGTTATAAGCATGGGTTTCAAACAGCTACTTAAGAATTTAGGAGAGTTTCTAAATCCAGTTCAGAAAATGACTACGGTAATTTAAAATGGAATATACCCTTTTTGGAAGCTGTATTGTAGTCTTCAGAGGAGAAAATATTTAAAGAACTGCTCAAAGTAAAGAGCAGAGCTTGTAATGCTTCAGGCATTTTGATCAACAGCAAATGTTTCAGTGGCTTGGTGCCTAAAGGCATTGTTCCTTTGGTAAATTGGAAATGTAGGAGTGGTTGTGGCATCTAGGAATCTAGAACTTGTCTTGATGGCTTTTCACATACTTGCCTTTTTAGAGACCGTTTGCGTCTACAGAAGAAGTTTCAGAAACAGTTTGGAGTGAGGCAGAAATGGGACCAAAAATCACAGGTAAACTAGCTTTCTGACCCCTATGATTGTTTAGCTTTCTGTCTGCTTTCATGAGGCAACTTCTCTTTCACAAATCCTGATGTGCTGTGTCTCTGTCTCTTTGTCTGTCTACCCTCTCGCTGCACAGCAGAAGCCTCGTGACTCCTCTGTTGAAGTTCGCAGTGACTGGGAGGTGAAGGAAGAGATGGACTTCCCTCGACTGATGAAGATGCGCTACCTGGAGGTGTCAGAGCCACAGGACATGTGAGTTTCAGAAACAGCTGGGTGCTTGCTTCCTGACCTGACTGGATTTTGGAAAGTAGCAGGGCAAGGGCCTCCTGGCCCATGCCCGGTGTTCCCACTGAAGTCACAAAAGCAGGAGTGTTAATGGAAAGCCTGACGGGCACCTCAATCCTGTGGTATTTATGGGTGATGTTATTTGTTGTATGGGGGTATCAATATTGCCTTGTCATATCTTTGCAGAGAGTGCTGTGGAGCCTTGGAATACTATGATAAAGCCTTTGACCGCATTACAACAAGGAATGAGAAGCTACTGAGGAGCATTAAGCGCATCTTCCATACTGTCACTACTACTGATGACCCAGTTATCCGAAAGGTGTGTTTACCATTTTGCACACTCCAGTAGTATGTTTCTCACTGCATGCTGTTAAAGGCCTGTTGTCACAGTTGGACCAAATTTAAGGGTCTGCAAGTAGAGACATGTCTCTGAGTAAGAAAAGAGATGGGCAGAAAAACTGCAGATCTCTATGCTTACAGGAAAGAGCTTTAGCTGGTAACCATTAGTTTTCTTAGATCCAAAGCAGAGATAGATTAATGCAAAATTAGGAATATTGGCCAAGGAAAAGCTATAATTCTGGAAAGGTAGGCAGACTAGTACTTGAGCCATACTGGAAGAGAAACATCCAGGTTAGAGGTCTGGTTCTTGAAGTTTCTGCTCTTGGAGAAGACAGAAGTTTGGAGATTTCTCCTTACAACACTACCAGCAATGAGGAACTTTTCTCAGCCAGCTCACTTCTTGTAATACCTTCCTTTTACCTTGTTGCAGCAGGAGTCAACCTGGGTTGCTAGGCAGTTCTTCATGCTTTGTCTAGTAATCTGCTTCTGAGAGTGGGGGAAGAAATTCGGTCTGGTTTGCTAACACTACTGAATTTGGTTGGAAAGGGAAAGGATGTATGTTCACATTGCTGAAACACACTTTTCTCCTCCTTCCCTTTCTGTAGCTGGCAAAGACCCAAGGAAATGTGTTTGCCACAGATGCCATCCTGGCCACACTGATGAGTTGCACTCGCTCTGTGTATTCCTGGGACATCATTGTCCAGAGAGTTGGATCCAAGCTCTTCTTTGACAAGAGGGACAATTCTGATTTTGGTGAGCTTATTTTATTTATTTATTTTTGAATTTATTCTATGTCTCAGTGTCCAGGTTATAGTTGGAACAGTGTGACTGCTGCAGTACAGTTACTAGCTGTGAAGGGTAACTTCAACATTGATCTGTTTCAGCATGGGGCTAGAAGCTCCTTGAAGGAGTCATAGTTACTCTTCTGGTATAACCACTTGTGACTTGTTCTTTTCTCAGACCTACTGACAGTGAGTGAAACAGCTAATGAACCACCACAGGAAGAGGGCAACTCATTTAATTCTCCACGCAACCTTGCCATGGAGGCTACCTACATCAACCATAACTTCTCCCAACAGTGTCTGAGGATGGTACGGTCAAACAGCCCTGGGTAGTAGGGTCTGTGTTTTGGAGAGTCTCAAGGAGAGATTTTATTAAGGATTTATTAATACAGTTTGTTCAGCACAAAAACATTTTATTTGACAAAGATACTTCACACTAATATTGTTTGAGTTTTGAAAGAGGTGGGATGGGTCAGCAGTGTGCTTTTTATAGAAAATTTTTCACTTTATTTCACAAATGGGAAATTCCACTCCCATTGGTGAAGCAGGCAGGCTTCTGAGTATGCATAGCAAAGCTGAAGTGCCAATGGAAATAATGCTTATAGCTAAGTGGCTAAGGTGGAGAAGAGGTTTCTTATTAGCTGTCTTAATTTTCTAAGCTCTTTCTATGTAAAAGAGATTCGTTATTCTTGCTGTAAGAGAGCATTTGTCTTATAGAGGTAGTTCCTTTGTTTTTTTCCTGATGTGCCCTTCTTTTTTTTCCTCTGCAGGGAAAGGAAAAATACAAGTTTCCCAACCCAAACCCCTTTGTGGAGGATGACATGGATAAAAATGAAGTAGCCTCTGTTGCGTACAGGTACATTGCTCTATCTCTGATGCCTAGGTTTGGCAAGGGTGCAGGCTATTGGTGTGATTTGCAAGCAAAACTTGTCAGTAGTAGTGCTGTAGCTTTACTGTGAGAGGGATGCCTGGACTTCCTCACAGTGGACAGATGGAGGGTGAAAGAACTTTGCTGAGTACTTGCATAGCTCTAAAAGAGGGCAAGGGTCAGGAATAACCAACTGGAGTGTTTGTTTGCAGATACCGAAGGTGGAAGCTGGGAGATGATATAGATCTCATTGTCCGCTGTGAACACGATGGAGTGATGACGGGAGCTAATGGAGAGGTGTCATTCATCAACATCAAAACACTGAACGAATGGGATTCCAGGGTGAGGAAGAACAAGATCCCAAAGCTAGCTCTTACTGCTTCACTGCTGCCTGACATACCAGGTATAGCAGGCAAGATGAGACAAACATCTGATGGTGTCCCCTTGGTTATTACGTTCCATCAAAGGAACGTAACTTTGGTGGACAAGCAGTGCTGGTAGTCTCTCCCCCAGAAACAAGGTAGCTGGTTGGAACCCTCTTCTGTTCCTGTGTTTTTTGCAATAGCAAGTCTGTTCAAATGCTTCCCTCGTGAACTCTTCCCTCTCAGATTTTTCCCTTCCTAACTAGTTCTATGTCTGTTGGCCATACATGCTGTTCTCATTTCTCCCTTTCCCCTGTGCAAGGGATTTAAGTTACTGTCTGGATTCTCTTGTTATGCTGTCAAAGGGTAGACAAAAAACTTTCCTGCATCATGTCAAGATGGCTGAAGAGATGACTGATTCTGGCTTGTTAGACTGACCCTGGTTTTGATTTTCCTCTCAGTATTGCAATGGAGTAGACTGGCGCCAGAAGCTTGATTCTCAGAGAGGAGCCGTGATTGCCACAGAGTTGAAAAACAACAGCTACAAATTAGCCCGTTGGACATGTTGTGCGCTGCTGGCTGGATCAGAATATCTTAAACTCGGGTAAGACAGGATTTTAACAACAAACATCTTTTGGGTGCGTTTTCCATTGTTTTAACACAGTATTTGTCAAACCATTTGTAGAATGTGAGCAATTGTAGAACTGCCTCACATTTGGAGTGTGCAGAGAGAGCCTGCAGTGAGTGTTGTCAGTGGTGACCCTGGCCTTTGTGTAAGCTGCTTCCCCTCAGCATCTGATTGATGTGCCACCCATTGTGAGTGACCTTGAGAGACCTCACACAAGTGAGAGGCAGGCGGCCTGTGCAGTTCTTGACAACTTCTTCACTTCTGAGATTGCCAACAAGGGAAATAAATCCAAAGACTGTGCTACCTGTCAGGAATTTGATTGAGATCCTTAGTGCATCATTACTGAGAAATTGAGCTGTGGCAGTACCTCCCTTCCACCAATTTTGAACTGTCAGCTTAGAATCAGTGAGTCTGTGTCCCATTATTGATGGCCTGAATGAGCTGCTTTGTGTGCTAGCTTCTTCCAGGCATGCAGTTTCCCAGGTGTCTCAGTCAGAGTAGATTTTCTGTGGTTCCTTTGCACAGCACCAGCACAGAGCAGATGTGAGTGCCTTAGCTAGGACTCATTGGTAGATATCAAAACAGATGAAGTGGCTGCTGCACTGTTTATTTTGCCTCTGTTGAAGTGTTACCAGATTGTTACTGCAATACATGTTTTTTTTATATACATTTATTTATTTATTTTTGGTTGGGGCTAGTGAGAAGCATTTGCTAATTCAATTCTGGTGGCTCTGCAGTTCTTCTGGATTCCATCCTTGTGATATGGGACTGATTCAGTTGCATCTGTTGAGTCCAAACTCCCTGCTAATCATGCTACTGCAAAATTTTTATTTGTGGAACTAATTCTTCTGTCTTCTGATCTGAGGTAGTGGAAGGATTTCAGGTACATTACTGACAGACGTGGAAACAGCTTGTAGCCAGGAGATCCTGTCAGGTTTCAGTATTGCAGTGTAAGGATGGTTCTTGCTGCTCAACGCAGAAATAATCACACTGCTTCTCTTGGTGGTGTTCTTACATTGGATGGGCTGAGTCTCCTAATATTCCTTTGCTTTCTTGTCCTGCTAGGTATGTATCTCGTTACCATGTGAAGGACTCTGCCCGACATGTGATCCTGGGCACGCAGCAGTTCAAGCCAAATGAGTTTGCCAGCCAGATTAATCTGAGTATAGAGAATGCCTGGGGCATCCTGCGATGTGTCATTGACATCTGCATGAAACTAGATGAGGGAAAGTACCTCATCCTCAAAGACCCCAACAAGCAAGTGATCCGTATCTACAGCTTGCCTGATGGCACCTTCAGCTCTGATGAAGATGAGGAAGATGAAGAGGAAGAGGAGGAAGAGGAAGGTTTGTAGTGTGCTTGATAGTTACTTTCCAGTGATTTGACTGATCTGGATGAAAAGGGTAATATAAGGTTAAAATTAGATCTAAGGATTAGATCTGACTAGTATAATGAATGTCCTCAGGGCCACACATCTGTCAAGTTAGTGATGGAGATGATGTATGTTAATGACATTCAGAAAATACTAAAGTGGAAGGACCAAGAAGGTAAGTAAAAAGAGCTGAGAGTTAGTACAGATGTTGTGCCTCTGTRTGGGTACTAAGGACTGTTTTTGTTTTGTTTTTTTTCTTTCTTTCTTTTAAGGGGGTGGGGAGAAGGGACAGGTCCAGAGCACTGACTAGGAAAATGGAACTTGCCAAGGAGTGCTTCTTTAAATGTTGCCAGGATTTGATGTGTGGTGCTCATTAATTTCAGTCAGTAGTGGATGCTGACTGCTGCTGACATCAGGATATTTTTTACTACAGTTCTAGAAATGGGAATGAATACCAAAAAAAAAGCATTAAAAATGTGCTACTACTTACCATGAGTGAGACAATTCAATGAATGTTTCTTTTAAGTGAATATCAAGAAGTTGGGGGATCCCTAGTCTGAAAGCCTGAGAGTTTGGGAGGAGAAGTCCTAATGTCTAACTGGACAGCTGCTATCTTGCCCTTTGTCTAAAACAATTTATGATGCCTGGTATATGCAGTTTAGGTGCTTTCTGTTCACTGTGGGAAGCCATTTGGCTTGGAACTCTTGCTCCTGTGATGTGGAAAAATACCTTACTTTTTTGTGTGTGTGTGTGTGTGTGTGTGTGTGCGCACTGTAAAGTTAGGCTAGCTATTCCTTTTTATTATGGAAATTTTAAAGTTGCTGCATAATTTGCTCAAGAATGTAAATTGCCTAACTCCAAATTACATGTATGTGGCCTTGACTAATAAACAGCTTTGCACTGGCTGAGGAGGCCAGGCAAGTTGAGGGGGGATGACTTGCCTTTAAATGTCTGACTTCTCTTTTTGTTCTTGTTCTCTGTGGCATTTTCTTGAGCAAAGGAAGAGGGTGAGAGGGAGAGGTGTTTTTTCTCTTCTCTCCCAGCTGCACTTGTTCCATTATTGTTCTTCTTCTCTTTTTCAGAGGAAGAGAGCTGAACCCTGTGGTTGGATAATGGGGGTTGCAATGTGACCCAGACAGTCATCCCTCTCCTGTGCTGTTGATGGGTGGGATCATGGGTCAATCTTTGCACCATGCTGTTCTGGAGATCTGGAAGGAAAAAAAAAAGAAAAAAGAAAAACAGAATAAAGTTACTTTGTTCTGTTAAAATGTGTTCTGTGTTCTATGATGAAATTTACTGTGAAAGAATGAAAGGAACATAATGGGAAATTTTGGAGTGAAAATAACCATGTGGAACAAAAAGAGAAATTATATGAACTGAATGGCTGGCTTTATGTGTATTGTCTGGCAGCTGTGCTGTCCCTTTTCCCACATACTCCCTTGCAGTAAAGAAGGGGGAGTTAAGGATTTTTTTCTTCCTCTCATTTTTTGAAGGGCAATCTTGTTGCTGAAGCTGGAGCCAGCACAAGCCGCCCTTCGTACCTGTGCATGCCAAAATCTGGGGCTTCTTCCCTCGAGGTGCTTCCCGCTGCGGGTGCCGCTGGAGGGGAGGGGGAGGGCTCCTGGCCCTTTAAGTGCCCCCGCTCTGGACACGTGATACGCGTGCGGCGGCGCCACGCAGCCGGCGGTGGGAAGCGGCTGCGGCGTCATGTGACCCGGCTGGGAGGGGGGCGGGGCCGTTATGCGAGGGGCGCAGCACTCGTCCGGCTGCTGGCGGGGCGTGCGCCTCCCGCGGAGGGCGGGCGGGCGTTCTGACCACCTCTCGCTCGTTGGTGGCGTACGCTCTGCCCGGTGGAGGAGGACCGGAGCGGCCGGAACTCTATGGTGCAGGTGTGGTTGCTGATGGGACCGGCCTGATCGATTCGCGGCGGCCCGGCGCGCCAGGTGCGTCACTACATCACGTGCGGCGCTCGCGGGCGCCGGCCACGCCCCTGTCTCTATTGGGCGGAGGTGGGGGGGGGGTCGTTGGGGCCAAGCCCTGTTCCCATTGGCTGGGGAGGGAGGGCAATGTGCGTTCTCCCCCAATGGGAAGGGGTGGAGAGCACAGGGGGCCCCTCCTCCCTATTGGCGGGCCAGCTAGTGCCTTCTTTTCCCATTGGCTGACAGGGAGTGGGGGAAATGAGGAGCTTGCACCCCATTAGCTGGAGACAGCTGCTCCCTCTTTCCCGTTGGCTGCAGTGAAGCAAGGGGGCTAAGGAGGGGCTTCACCCACTGACTCCAGCATTCACACTCCATTTGCTGTTGGCTGGGGCAGCAGGGGGCTCAGTGTGCCCATTGGCTGGAAGACCCAGGCTCCTTTTAGCCATTGGCTGACATGGAATTGGGGGGCAGGAGAGGGGGGGTGGGGTCATCATGCAACACCACTCATTGGTTGGGGCAGCCAGGCCCATTTCCCATTGGTTGGCAGGGAGAAGGGGGTTGTGGTGTGGTGCCACCCATTGGCTGGAGAATCCAGACCCTCTTTGCCATTGGCTGGCAGGGAGAGGGGCCAGGCCCTGCTCCTGGTGCCCTGGGGCCTTGCCTCCTCCCATCAGCAGTGCTCTCCTGGTGGGGCAAGGCTGTGAGGGCAGCGGTGCCCCTGGAATGGGAATGGGAATGGGAATGGGGATGGGGATGGGGATGGGGCCAGGCACTGCCAGTCACATGCCAGGTGCTGCTGGGACCCTGCGCAGGGGGAGCTGGGTGCTGGAGCAGTTCCTGCCCCCAGTGACTCGCCTCTGGGGTTTTCTCCAACAGAGCTGGCTTTGCCATTCCCGCCATGGCCCGGGCAGTTTGGGGGACGCTCCTGAGGCTCACCTTGTGCACAGGCGCTGTCTGCACCACTGCTTTTCTCTACCACGACTACTGCGTCATCGGGGCTGGCCCGTCAGGCTTGCAGATAGCCTATTTCCTCCAGCAAGCCGGCAGGGACTACGTAGTCTTCGAGCGCAGCCACGCTCCCGGCAGCTTCTTCACCCTGTATCCTCGCCATCGCAAGCTCATCAGCATCAATAAGCAATATACGGGCAAATCCAACAGCGAGTTCAACCTTCGCCACGACTGGAACTCGCTCCTCAGCCACGACCACCGGCTGCTTTTCCGACACTACTCCCACGACTTCTTCCCCGACGCCGACACGATGGTGCGCTATCTGGAAGACTTTGCTTCCCTGCTGAAGCTGCAGGTCCAGTACAACACGGCCATTGTCCACGTCACGCTAGACAGAGATCAGCAGGCCTGGAACGGCCACTACTTCATCCTGATGGACCAGAACAGACAGAACTACAAATGCAGGTAACGGGCAAACTGAGGACTATCTGTACAGCTCTCCACGAGTGTATTTAGAGTCACAGAATCACAGAATCAATTAGGTTGGAAAAAAACCCGTAAAGGTCATTTTGTTCTCTTGCTCAAAGCAGGGCCAACTACATCAGGTTGCTCAGAGCCTTGTCCAGTCAAGGTTTGAATATCTCCAAGGATGGAGATTTCATAGCCTTTCAGAGCTGTACAAAGGTTTATCTGCCATCCTGGCAAAAAAATTTTGCAATGATCAGTGGGGCAGATGGGTAAAAAAACTGCTCCTGGGAAAGTGTTGCCTTTCATGAGCAATAAGGAGCTGTCAGAGGAGAAGTCTGCATTGCTGAACTGCAGCTGGTTCGGTCTGTGGTAGCACCTCGCATTCCACAGCTCACAGACCTGTCTCGCTGCCTGTGGTTTTCACCACCAAAATTTCCATGCCGTATATGTAAGCTTGAAATCGCTTCTTCTATCACAAGATACTTGCTTTCAGTGAAAAAATAACTCAGCTGTACTCGCCTTAGCCACTACTGCCTTTATTACAAACTTGTGTCACAGAATCACACAGAATCACAGAATGGCTGAGGTTGGAAAGGACCTCTGGAGATTGTCTGAGTCCAACCCCCCCTGCACAAGCAGGGTCACCTAGAGCATGTTGCACAGGATCATATCCAGGCGGTTTTTGAATATTTCCAGAGAAGGAGACTCCACAGCCTCTCTGGGCTCTGTAGCCCTCACAGTAAAATGTGTCAATCAGTACAGTGACAGCCCACCTCAGTTAACCCACATGTGTTTAAAAAAATCAGTATTTAAAATATGCCCCAGCAAGCTCAAGCTCTTTGGTAGCATGGAACGAGCAGGAGAGACAGAAGGGAATCAGGGAAAAGGGGGGCTGTTGTGAAAGAGGGAGCAGACTATGAGAAAACACAGTCGAGGTTACTTGCAGGACAGATCTCTGAATTACCCTTCCTCTTGTCATACTCCGCACATGCATATCCTGTACTGCTACTGAATTACATTGTTATAAATAATCTAGAAGCATATGGAGCTTCTATGTGAGCTCACATATTCCATATGTGAGCATATGGAATATATTTCTCAATTCTTGTGAGAATCTCAGATCTAGAACAGCAGGTCATGCTGGCTGTCACTTGGAGGTACACTGGCTGGCAAGCATGGAAGGACAGACATGTAATATGGGACTCCACACATCATGAATGAGTTACTCTCAGGAGCTGTATGAACGAGGCTGGAACAGTAGACAGTGCTGCTAGCCTGAGCTGATATTTCCTTCTATGTCATAAAAATTCCCCTAAAATTTACATAGAAGTTCCTACAGTGAGATATTAAAAAGATTACCATACTTTTAGTGTTAGTGATTAGTATTAATTCTGATAACATATATTTTATGAGTAGTACTTAAGTTTTAAAATACTGAAACCATTTTCTATCCTACTTTAAAATTACTTGTGTTCCACTACTAAAAGGCAATGCAAATTTTAAATCGAAGTAATTTTTTATGCAGCATATAATCAACCTATGAAACATGTTGGTATTGTAATATATATTGTCCGTGAGTATGTATGAGCAATACATGCACATTTACAAACAACTAAGGGAGACTTAGGAAAAGAGTGGAGATTATATGCGCAGCCTATGCATGGACTTTTGCTAAAATTACATTACTAGTCTTCATTGGCTTAGTGATAGGGAAAATAGGAGTAGGTCATTAACTGAAGCTGGGGAGAGGTTTCTGTCCAAACCAGAGCACCAATTGCACTAAGCAGCTGATTCACTGTGGCTGGAGGTGGCACATTACAATGGTCTTTTGCAATGGGAGGAGGGAGGAGTGATGAGATGGAAAGATGGTCTGATTCCTGTATGCCCTAATGCTATCTGTGGTTTTGCAGCTCTTTGTTGGTAGCCACTGGTACGTGGGTCCCCAACGTGGTAAACTTTCCTGGCTCAGAATATGTAGAGGGTTATGAGACTGTGTCCATCAATCCAGAGGATTTTGCTGGCCAAACTGTGCTGATCCTGGGCCGAGGGAACTCTGCCTTTGAGACAGCAGAGAACATTCTGGGCGTCACTAATTTTATCCACATGGTGAGCCGATCCCGTGTTCGTCTCTCTTGGGCCACCCACTACGTTGGAGACCTGAGGTAGGAAACTGTTCTTCCTCTTTTTAATGCAGCTGGAGTATTAACAAAGGAGAATCACTTCTTGCCCAGGAGACTAGTTGGACTGGCACACCAGGCACTGTGGTTCTGGGTGTCACTAAGGAAACACGAGGCCTTTTATGTTTAGGTCCTTGGTTTAGTACCAGTCCAGGTTTGCAGGTGCTGCACATAGGAACTTTCTGAGAGCTCTTCACTGGTCTGTGTGAAACACAGAGATGTTCCCGCAGAAGTGTATCATAAAAAGTGCTAGCTCCCAAGTTGTTCCTTTGCAAGGGCAGCACAGTGATCAGGGTACAAGTCTGGGGTCAGCAGATCCACATCTGGCTACTTGCTCTGCCACAGACTTCCTAGGTGACGGTGAGCACACTACTTAGGCTCTCTGTGCTTCTCTGCCCCATCTTTCAGATGAAGCTAATAGCATTCCTGCACCTTGCAGGAATGCTGTGAAAATTAATGCATTAATGACTGTTCAAGAATGGGGCCAGATAAGAGGTTGGGCTCCCCTTTTATTTCTGCTAGGTGCACAGGGGACGACCCTGATGAGTTACAGGAGTGGTGCCTAGCACTGCCTGTCCGCGTATGTTACCAGCGCTGTTCCCATTAGCCCTGAGGCACTAGGGATAACTTTTACACTGAAGAGGAGTGTGGGATCCTGGGTAAACTTGTCCAGTCTCCAGGAGCTGGGATGAACCCTGGATCCCACCTCTTCTCCCTTCTTGTAGCGCTTCTTACATTCCCCTTCATTCGTAGAGCAATTAACAATGGCCTGCTGGATACATACCAGCTGAAATCTCTTGATGGGCTTTTGGAGGGCGACCTAGAAGATCTGGCTATTGTCAAGGACAAGAAAGGGAAGTTGCACATCACGCTCCGGTTCTACCTGGAGAACAGGAACACCAGCGCAGGCATTGACTCCATCACCCTCCCGCAGGACGAACTGGATAATTTTGCCACCCGTGCACCTTATGACCGTGTCATTCGCTGTCTGGGCTGGAAATTTGACTTCTCTATATACAACAGGTGAGGAAAAAACAGTATCTACAGGGAAGGAGGTATCTATAGCAATAGACTATGAAAGGCCCTACCAGAGAGGAATGGGAAGGGCAGGCAGGGTGCTCATGGTTCCTATCCTGGCAGTACTACCTGGTCCCCCATGTGCTCTGAGTCACCTGGTGCTGCACAGTCCTTTGTTCACCCTGCAGCTACGTCCATGTCCCAGTGGGAACATGTGTGCCTCTGTCCTCTGACAGACAGGCTGTAGGACTGAGCAAATGGTGTTGTTGGGACTTGGCTCATACAGAAAAGGCTTGTGCCTTTAGAACTGAAGATCTTGACTCCCCAGATCACATGGAAGTGGTTAGCTGTTTTTTGAATGAGGATGGTATGGATGCGGATCAGTACAAAAGGTTTTGTCTGCTTTTTGTCCCTGACGATGCACTCTTCACTCCATCTTAGTTTGTCTCCTACAGCTGAAAATGCTATTGCTAGTTCTGCTAGTTCTGCTAGTTCTGCTCTCTTCTAAAATTCACTGTCAGTGGCTAAGACTGTAATTTGATCTTGTCCAGAACTATCTTGAAATGAGCACACTTGGCTTCTGGAAGATACGTGTTGACTTCAAGTGCTAGGGAAAGTAATAAATCCCACTGAACCCAGTGGAGACATGAAGTTCTGTACACATCTTTCAAAGTGACTACAGTTTAACTTGTGTCTCATCAGAAATGATTTATTTTTCTATCCCTCTCCCTCCTGACAGCCTGCTTTTCTCTTTTGCACATTAGATCCCTTAGACTGATGCCAGGAAAAGGGAATAAAAAGAAGTATCCTCAGATCAAACCCAGTTATGAGTCTAGAGGCACTCGGGGGCTCTTTGTTCTTGGCACTGCTAGCCACTCTGTTGACTTTAGAAAATCTGCTGGGGGCTTCATCCATGGATTCCGGTATACAAGTGAGTAATGGGGTGTACAGAAAGGGCAGAGATTGGGGTTCAGCTCTAGACTTCAAAGGAAAAATTCATGGCTTACTGCTGGAAAGAGATCGCCCTTAATCTGGTGCTAGCAGCGAGAATAATAACACACAGCCAAGTTACAGCTGCATAGCAAGGTCTGAAGTGGAGGAGAGGCCATGGAAGTGATTTGGGGTCATATCTGAAGTCTTTAGTTGTCTGTCTTTGTTTTGTCTTGCGTCTCTCTTGCCCATTGTCTCCTATTTATGTAACATAATACATTTCTGTCAGCCAGATGCTCTGCCTCGTGACATGCTGTGGGTGAGAGGTCTGTTCTGTGGAGTTAAAACCTAGCAGCTTGGGCAGTAGAGAGAATTTGTGTGTTTGTGTGTATGTGCCCATCCTTTTCATTAAAGGGCTGCCCAGAAGTAATGAAATATCGATGAAGACCCCTCTCCCCCTTCCCAACCACTTAGTATTGCCTCAGCTTTCTGAGGGCCTCTCTACTACAATTAGCAGTGATCTGAGTGTGAGATTCTGAGCACAGCTGAACTGTGAAGCTTATTTATTGTGTCCTGCCAGTATCTGTGTGTGTCACAGTGGAGTGATCAGGTTTCTTAAAAGTGTAAGCCTGGATTTTTAAATAAGATGCCTTTGTTTCTCTCAATGTCTTAGCTCGTGCAGTCCACCACCTATTGGAAAACCGTCACCACAGTGTCCCCTGGCCATCCACAGTCTACCCTATTACACAGCTGACCAATTCCATCATCAAGCGGGTGAATGAGGCCTCAGGCCTCTACCAGATGTTCAGTGTCCTGGCTGACATCATACTGCTGAGAGAGTGAGTAAGTGAGTAATTATTCCCAGCACTGCACTCCATCATTTAATTCCTTTTCTTTACCATTATTTCCCACGGTGCCACATACAAATTGTTCCATTGCTGTCTAGGGACATCAGCATCATGTCGGTAGCCACCTCAAACCCTGTACCACTGCCCCAACTGATGTCGCCAAATCCCATTCTGCCAATTACTTCCCTCTCCTAAATGACTGAAATGGTCCAGAACTTCCTGCTAGGCTCAGAGGTGTAGTACCCTTTCACTGTCCCCAGGGAAAAGCTTTCCCTAAGCTGTGCTAATGTAGAGAGATATCTGGGAAATGGTCTGGGAATATAATGGAGTCTTGTAATAGTATATGCAGCTTTTGTAAGAGCTGCATCAAGTCCAGCACAGGTCTGTAATGACAAAAAATCATTATCATCTGATGGCTTTTTGGCCCTAGCCTCTGTCAGCTGAGGGAGTGCTGGATCACAGTTAGTTTTTCTCAGTCTTACAGACAGAAAAGTCTCACAGGTGTGGTTGCAACTCTTAGGAATGCTACAGCATTTGAATACCTCGAAGAATACCCAGTTGGAGTCCTGGCTGAGCTGGAAGCACAGACAGGGAGAAAAGCTCCCAGTGGACTGTTTGTCATCATTATGGAGTACGGGAGAAATTTCTCTGGGGCCGATAAAGACGTCTTCTACTACAACCGAGCTGTAGGGGAGGCACAGCATGCCTGGCAGTCCAACTTTCTGCACCCTGTTATTTACTATTACAAATGCCTCCCAACAGGTAAGTTCTCCAGCCTCTGTTTGCTAATTATCTGATATGAGCAAAATCAAGAGGGCTGAAGATACTTCAGGGCCAAAGAGGGGGTACGCAAATGCATTGCACACCTTCCTTCTCCACTTTCTTCATGTCCATCCTCTGTGACATCACTGCATGAGCTAAAGAAAAAGCTGGAAAATGGTAAGAAGTTCCCATCAGTCATACAGAAATGGAGTAGTAGGACTAGAGACCTCACATTTGAGAAGAGAGACAAACAAGGGTGCTGGGAACTTCTCCATACCCCAAAAGACTCCAGAGTCATGAGGCAGTGATGAACATTACTTCCATTTGCCTGGCACCCTGCAAAGCATGTGTATTACAGAGTCCTGGCAGTCATGGCTGGGGTGTTCAGTGTCATTGCCAAAAGGAAGCTGCTCTCTGTGGCCTGCCCAGGTCTGAGGGGTCATGTAGTGATGGAGGCAGCCAAAGGCAAGAGTTTGAAGATGAATGTTACCTCCAGCAAACAAACACACTCAGAATAAACTTCCTGGGGCAATGAGTGTGCTGAAACTTCATCTTCAGAAACATAGGGTCAGGCTCTGACCTGACTTGCTCAGAGAGCAGTGTGATGAGTAGTAGCATTAAAGCTTACACACAGTTCAGCTTGACTGGCAGTCCCTAACCAGAGGGAACCAGGCTGAAGGTACAAAACTGAAATGACAGGAAGTGCTGCAGTCAGGGAGGGATAAGGGCCAGCTGTAGAGTGGCAGGGCTGTTCAGAACGGAACTAGCAAAGGGTATTGCAAATGAAAGTAAGGTAGGGATTAGAAGGCTAAGACAAAAGCTGGAACAGCTGTCATTGCTGCTTTCCTCTCCCCAAGCCTTTTTTAATGCCATTTTGATTCTGAGAGATTCCTTTAATGTTCTCTTGGCAGAGCAGGAGATGAGACTTCGCCCCCCCAACTGGTCTCTTCCCCGCCCAGATGCCATCCATCACATTGTGGAGGATTTTCTGACAGACTGGACGGCCCCGAATGCTCACATCCTGCCACTGAGACGTTTTCTGGAGAACTGCCTCGGCACTGACCTGCGCAATTTCTTTGCAGGTAATTTGAGCAATGAGTGGAGGTGGCAGCAGGAAGAGGAGGGATGCGAGGGATGTGCAACAGGAGCAATCTCTGCTGCAAATAGCTGAGATCTCTCTGTGATGAGCTAGTGATCTCCCAGTCAGTCCCACCTCTTTGGTGTGCTCCCCAGACAGTGAGAAGTGCTGGTGTGTGTGTATGTTCCCAAATAGCTTGTGCTCTTGGTCACCACCAGAAAGAAAGCGACTGCCTGCAGCACACCCTGTTTTAGGGAAAGCTATATGAGGTTCAATTCAATCCCTTTTCTAGCTGCAGTTTTACCTCCTCTTCCATTACCTGAATGTTCCTTTGTGCTGTCGGGTACCAGTTCTGTTTTCACATATTGCTGATGGGATTGTTTTCATGCTGCTGAGTGGGAGTGGGAGTGCTGGGATATTATGCTGGAGAACTGCTCTGGGAACCTAATGCAGGAATCCCATTTGGCACCCAGAGGGAAGCAATTTTGGGCTACCAAGAAGATGACAAAGGGCTAAAAACTCAAATCCAGCTCCTTTTTCTCTCAAAGTGCAGGCTAGAGATGCCATCCTACATCTCTCAAGCTCTGCAGTATCAAGTTGGTTACTCTGCTGCCATCCAGGGCAGGGTGCCAGGTGGGAGACTCCTGTCACCTTCCCTGATCCTCCCTCCCTTTTGTTCTGAATGCATTCTCAAGCATTCATAGGAATTGTTCTCTATAGGGTATCTCTGCTGAGTCTGATTTTTGGTCCTTCCTCCTACAGAATCCTGTTTCCTGTTTGCCTTCACCCGTCAGAAGCTGCCCCCCTTCTGTCAGCAGGGATATGTAAGAATGCAAGGGCTTGTGGGGAGCAAGAGACTCCAGCGCCATGCAGTAGATGCTGGCCTGCTGGAGGATTACACTGGTGAAGACCTTACAGGTGACAGACTCCTTGGCAGCCCTGAGGGGTCACAGGACCAGTTGCTAAGAGATCACGCAATGCCAGTTCCTCCGCTGCAGCATCTTGTTAATGCCAAGGATGAACTTTAACCTTTCTCACTCCACACTGAAATCCATAGGTGCTGTTGTGACAATATTGTAACAGAGATCCACAGCAGGACTCTTCCCTTTTCCATGTACCTTTTTCATGCCCATCCCTTCCATTGATCGTGAATTGCCAAAGACCTGCTAAGATCTTGCTGTTACAAAGAGGACCAACGTGCTCTGGAGGATAAGTCAGGAGCTGAAATCCAGTGATGCTGAGACTTCTGCTTTGTACTTGCAGAGTTCAAAGTTGCCTGAAGACAGTGTTTGTTTTTATCTCGCAGACCAATATCTGCAGCAATGGCCAAGTGTTCAAGAAGAGAGTGCAAGAATGCTCAGAAAACTTAAAATGTCATGTTCCTCTTCTGAGGTGACATGCTTACATTCTGCGGTAGGCCGTTGCAGACTCTCTGATTACTGGATACTGTATGCCATGCGTACTTGAAGATTTGCTTGTGTGCTGAATCCAGAAGCAGTACTCTAGGCAAACTTCACAAGCAAGATTTTTCCAGCATTTGAATGAGGGCAGTTGTGCAGCTTGAGTGGAGAGAGATGGTATTTTTTAGTTAGAGTGTAGGAAGGATAATTTGTCATTTCCCAGAGAGGACTGCAAGGTACCTTTCCCTCCACAGAGGACAAGCAGCTTGCCTAGAATGCCTAGGACATAGTGAGAGTTGTACTGAGATTGGCCCTGCTGTCCAAACATTTCTCTTCTCCCACACCAAACAACCTGAAGTGATAGCGCCTGTGTTTTATAAAGCATGATCAATATTTCTCCTGTTTGCACTATGTCCCATCAAGAAAGTTTCAGGTGGGTTTTGATGTCATTAAAAAGCTCATCCTCTATTACTTTTTTTCCCCTCCAGTCACCTTGAGCTCTTACAAGTGTTGACTGGTAAGTTGTCTGCACTTTATTGCTCCCTCTTTGTCAGCCATATGTACCTGTCTGTCACTCCCTGGTGATTCTTCCCAAGGCCTTGCAGTTGTAAACCAAGAGCAGTTTTGAGCTCAACCTTACAATGTCCCTGTGATTTCTAGGAATAGAGGAGGGGCAAGAGGGAATAGGCTCTTACCCCACACACACATGCTCCAACCCCTTAGCACATAAAAGAATACCCCTTTGCGCTTGTGCTTCCTTATACCCTAGACTGGGCAGAGGCTATACCTTAATGTACCTAAAATTCACGATTCTTCAAATTTGGCTGCTGTTTCTGTGAAACCCCAGTTCATATACCTCTTCTGCTTCATGTTTGGAGAGGCTGGGGAACAGAGGTGAGTGACATGACAAAGGGGTTCTTGCTCCTATTTTGGAGTACTGGACCATGCTGGTGATGCTACTGCTACCAAGAGATCTTATGTGTTGGTATGCAGCTCTTAGCATGCTGGTAAGAAAAAATATCATGTTCTCAGTTGGTGTAGATCAGCGTCACTCCACAGACTTTACATTCCATTACTACAGCTCCAAGGCTGCCCCAGGGAATGGCTCTCACGGCCTCTAGCTGTTCAGCTGGTGCTGCTATTTGCTGCATCTTTAGCACCATGGGCTTTCTATCTGGGGATCATCCAGGAGAGGACAAGAGCCTGTGACTGAATCAGGTTGACTGGCTGTCACCTAGAGCCTGTTTCATTCCCTGTATGTGCTGACATCAAGAGCAGCCCACTTGTACATACACACACACACCTTCTCAAAATGTTTTCTCTTCCATCCTCAAATTCCCGCAAGAGATCTGAAGACTGTAAATTCACAGTATATGTGTTGCCTTAGATTGTGATTCTGCTTAGAAAGCGACTGTCTAAAAAACGGCACCCACTTACTCTTCCAGTGTGCCCCGTGTATGTCTCCCAGGGTTGAAGCTGGTGAGTTCAGTGTTGGAGGTCCTGCTCCACTCACTTCTGTAGTGCCAGTGGATCCCCGGGAGCAGGGACGCGAGTCCTTCTGATTCGTGCATAGTTGATGAAACCTCACAGTTCCCATTTGTTCCTGGTGATCCCGACACCTGTCGGAGCTCACGGGCAGGAGCGGTGGCTCCATACTGCATTGTACTGAATGGCCATTCTGGTTACAGATGTCACAGAGGAGCAATAAACAACGCCATTTTATAGTCACTTGTCGGAGCAGGATTGCACTTGAATACTGGTGCCCCGTTTCATTCGATTGTATGTCATGTTGAAGTGAATTACTGCCTGTAGTATTTCGTTGTATTACAAATATGTTTTGTATGGTTATATTCTTCCAATGAAGTTTAAAAAAATGTTTAAAAAGTCAGCAGTCAGAGCAGCGTAGTCTGTTGTTCAACCACGACATGAGCCCTGCGCCGCCCCCGCCGCGCCGCGCCCACGTGCGAGGGGCTCAGGGGCAAGGGCCGCCGCGCGCCGCCGCCAATCAACGCCCAGGGTCTTGCCCTGCGTCACAAACAGCGCTTTCCCCGCAGGCCGGTGGAGGGAATTGAAGGACCATTGCGCTAGCCAGTCGGGAATCGGCGGCGGGGAGATGTCACTCCGTTCCTCCTTCGCCGGCCAGTCAGCTGGCGCTCCGGCCGGAGTCATCCGCCGCTAACCAATCAGCTCCAGCCGTACCAGTTCCGGGCTCCGCAGCTTTCCTGCGGCTGCAGCCAATCAGCGCGCAGGTCGGTGCAGCGCCGTGCGAATGCTTGGTCGGCCGTGGGTCACCTCCGGGCCCGGAAAGGTGCGGGGCGGGGGCCGCCCCGCGGGGCGGGAGGGGCCGGGCCCAGGGCCGGGGGGTCTGTGCGGCAGGGGGCCGTGGGGTTGAGGGGGGCGTGTCTCGTGGGGCTGGGGACAGCGGGCCTCCGGGGTCGAGGGGGGCCTGTCCCGTGGGGATGGGGGAGCAGCTGGGGCCCCATGGGCAGGGGGCCTGCCCCATGGGTGGGTGAGGAATGGGGACCCCATGGGGCTGCGTGGGAGGGCCTTGCTCCATGGGGCTGGAGGAGGTAACAGGGCTTCTGTGCCTGGTGGGGGGCTCTGCCCCATGGGAATGGCAGCATGGCTAGGACCCTATAGCTGAGGTGCCCTGTGCCATGGGGGTGGGGGGTCCTTGGGGGTGGAGGGCTGGACCTGCAGTGGGGAGGCAGGGCCTGGGTGCAGGGGGCAGTAAGCACTCCCATATAGTGCCCCATATTTCAGTCTATGGCACCCACTGGCTTCAAGGCCACCCCTTGCAGTTGGCTCTGAGCAGGGTGCTGCTGCAGCAGGACCAGCTGTGGGGTTTGGGGTGCATCCACCCCACGTTCTTCCTCCTCTCCCCACAGATGGCCCAGAAGCTGGTGCTCCGGCGGCTGCTGTCCCTTGCCCCCCGCACACTGTCCCCACCAGGACCATGGGCTGGGCTCCCCCCACGAGTGCCCCATGGCCCTCTGGTGCCCCCTGGCCCCCCAGCCCCTGGCAGGGCCCTGGCCACCCTGGCGGGCTGCGGGAGCACCTTTAACGTGCAGGACGGCAGCGACTTCCAGGACCGGGTAGTGAACAACCCCAAACCTGTGGTGGTGGATTTCCATGCACAGTAAGTGCCTGGGCCCATGACTAGGAGCAGCTTTCGCATGTCTCCATTGTCTCAAATGCAAATACTTTTGCATTGTTTTCCTGCCATGGTTGCCCTTCAGGTACCTTGTCCCTTTCCACCCCTGCTTTTTGTGCAAGTTGTAGTGTTGCTGGCCATCTCCCCAGGGCTTCTGTTGTTAAAAGGTGCTTCCGCCTCTATGGCGAGGTCCTTGGAGATTTCACCTGTCTTACATCTTTGTAGCATGGCCCTGCCAGTATTTAAAACAAAAATACCAAGAAAGCGTTCCCTGGGCAGCATAGCTACACTTTCAAAATGCTTTGGTGTCACCTTGGTCTGAACACTTTATCATCCTGCAAAAAACACCTCAAGACTGAAAAATTCCCCCTATCTCTGTGCACCCTCTTATATGACCTCTTAAAAACGCCTAACAATATTAACATTAGAAAAGCACTGTGCTTTATATGTTATCAACGTGCCAGTGTAGCTAATGGACAAGAAATAATGAGCATAACACAGTGGACCTTAAGAGGGCCTGTGTTTGCACAGTGCTGCTGTGCCTTTCACTGCCTGGAGCCTGTGGTCTGATGGCAACAAGTCCCAGGGACAGGTTTTGTTGCTCTGTTTTGCTGCCTTGCAAAGCTCATTGCTCCTGTATGGCTCAAGAGATGCGCTCTGCGCTGTGCCATAACGGTGTCTGCTACAGCACGTTGCCCAACTGGCTGTACCTTTCTTCAAAGGTCCAGGCAGATGACTACAGCAAATAATCTCATGAATTTAATACAAGTGAAGCTGTGCCCACTGTTGAATCATTCCTTAATGCTCTTTTTATTACCTTCAACTTTTTTTAAGTAGCTCTTAGCATTCAGATGACAAGAATGAGTGGCTGTGAAGATCTGAGCCTCCCTGAATGGTCATGTTGTGTCTTTCCAGTTTTCTTAATGCTGCTTGCTCTTGAGGCAGGGCTGTTGACAGCAAAAGCCTTTGTCGGTAACAGCCCTGTGATACCAACAGGAACATTTGCCATCAGGAAAGATTTTGCCATCCTATTGCCAATAAAAATATACCTAGATGTTAACTGCTGGATTAAGGATATTGTTTATCTTTGTTTTCTTAAGTGTTTTGCTAGTCCTGCATTGTCAATGTCTGAACCTGTTTGTGACAGATTCTGGGCAAACAGCACAAATCAGCCTGAAAACTTGTGCTCTAAATAGACCAAACAGACAAACCAAAATGAACGTTAACTGGGATTGTCCAGGGAGGAGAGGGCAAACTGAAAGCCTGAAATCTGAGGTGGAGAGAATCTGAGGAGGAACAAAGCTTACCAGAGCTTGAATTTTAAATAAAAAAGAAGACAATAAGAGCACTTAGAGATTTAACTCATGTTTTCTTGAACTAAATAAGCTCATGCCTTCCTAACTGGCACAGTTAGAGGAAGCAATGAATGTTTTCTGTGTACAAAGCTCTGCAAATTCTGCTATTACTGCACTTGGGTTTGAAATAGGTAGCCTATCTTTTAACAGATGCTAGGTCTTTGCAATTTTTGCAGCTAAAGGGGGCTTTTCTGTAAACCCTGCAGTTATTATGGAGGCTAAGTCTGCTGCTTCACCATTAATGTAAGCCAATCTTAGTGTGGGCTGCTACCCCCATACCCAATGGCAGCACTCACACGAGTGCAACTGAGCGATCCGCTGGGTTACAGCTCAATGTGTAAGCACCAGTATGAACACAGAGGTGAGTAGGGATGAATGGCTGGGAAGAGAGGGAAGGAAGACCCCATTAGCTTGGCAGAGCAGATTTTGATATGATTGCAATGACATCCAAAGCACCCTGGGAGTAAAAGGAATGCTAGATAATGACCTCTTCCTCTTCTTACCTACCCCTACAAAAATTTGACAGTGCCTTTGTGATAGAAACATCTTTTGAAATCGTGATTTAGGAATGGCCTTGCTAGCTTAGCTTTTGAATGGAAGGACTGCAGGAGGGTTGGTTAATGTTTACACTCAGTGTTTAAATCCTAGTGCTGTCCTGTGGCACAAAGGTCAGGGTGAAGACAAGAGAGGTGAAGTGGCAGTAAAGGCACTGGTGTATCAGCAAGCCCTGCTGTGGCTGCTGCTGTGCTTGCCTCATCTAATGCCTGCTCTCCTCTTTCTTCATCAGATGGTGTGGCCCCTGCAAGATCCTAGGCCCCAGGTTAGAGAAGATGGTGGCCAAGCAGGAGGGGAAGGTGCTGATGGCTAAAGTGGACATTGATGATCACACAGACCTTGCTATTGAATACGAGGTAGGGGCCAAAGAGCATGGGCTTTGCTTTGCTGACAATGCAAAGATAGTCTCACTCTGGGGAGAGGTGTGTCTGCATGGCAGCAACATTGGCAGGGAGAGGAAGCCCAGTGCCACTGCCTACAGGTTGCTGATTTATGGGTCACTCTTTATTCAGTGGATCTCACTGCTTGACTCTCTTCCAGCTCTGCTGCTCCTGTTCAGTATCCTCACCTCTCACTGCAGAAATGTGTCCTTTCAGCCTTGCAGAAGTGTGTTAACATAAGTGGTTGCCTGCCCCCAAGGAGCTTGGAGAATATGCAGTGTTTTACTGTGTACATAGGCTGCTCAGATGTGATGCAGGACATGAAGTAACAAGCCCCAGTCTGTTGAGCTCTTGAACACAATTCTTCATGCAACCAGCCCATCCTCTCCTTCCCTTTCTTGTTTTGGTTTTCTTGCTGGGTGATAATGTCACATCCTTAAGATGCGTCACAAGGAGACACTTTGGGTTTTGCTTAGACAAGTGAAAGGCAGCACGGGGAATGTACGTAAGCAATAAGAGCACACATCCCTCTTTTGGCAGTGGGGGCCTCCGTGGTTATGTTAGTATTTCACGCTCCTGTTGCATGTGTGTGTTCTCTGTGCTGCCTTGCCCCCAGGAAGGAGCAGAGTGACCAGAGAAGGCCGTGACCTTGGCTTATGTTTTGGGTTTTTGGTTTTTTTTTCTTCCTGCATCAGTGAGTAGGCAGTTTAAGAAATGAGAAAACCTCTCTGAAGACTGTCCTAGCCCCTACTGTCTCCCCCTGTAAACAACTGCTCAATCTATGGAGACAGGGCATCCTGCTGCTGTGTTTTACAGCCAAGAAAGAGCTTAATTTTCACTTGCATATCACGCAGATAGGAACTGCTCCCTCTCCTTAGATGGCGTCCTGTTCCCAGGGCTGAGGCTAGCACAGGAAGCTTCTCAATTTGTTCAGCAAACTGAACTAACTCGTGAGCAAGCTGTCATTTTGCTAAGCCTGGAGGAGATGTTCTGTGCTGTTCCCATACCCTGCAGTGCTGGAAAAAGGAGGAAGCTGAAGCAGCTTGTTCCCTCCCACTCTTTCCTAAGCAGAACTTTCTGCCTGTGCTGTGGTGGGACGTCCGCCCAGCGGGTGCCCACAAATGGGAGGATGCAACTTCTACAAGTTGGGCAAGAGAACCCCTGATGCCATCCTTGGTGACAGCATGCTCACAGATATGCCAAGGTCAAGGAGTATGGCTGCTGGCTTGTTAACAGGGCTGTGTGCTGCAAGCCTGAAGGCTGTATTGCTCAAGGGTGCTAGTGAGAACAAGCTGAGGAGGCGGAGGTCGTTTCAGCGAGGGTCAAAAAGTATTAAATCCTAATCGATGCAGGCAAGGTCTTGGTAGCAGCTGTCCTATCTAAGGAGAAGAGATCGGAGATTATTAGCTTAACTCTTTTATTGTTCCAAGCCTTCCTGTAGGTAGAATTAGCTAGGATTACAAGAGGATAATCTCAGATGACTGGAAAACAGCAAATAGAGTGCACATATGTAAAGAAAGGTCTTTTACAGAACTGAACAACTTTCAACCTTTTTAGACTGATTACTCTGTTCAGCATCACGTGCACTTTCACAAGGCAGTGAGTGAGCAGCTGCACCATCTCCCATCACATGTGTACATTTATTTGCAGGGTCTGCCTATGCTACAGCCCTGGTGGGGTAGGTGCAGGCAAGAGTCAGGCTGCGGAGAAGGGTTGGCTTCCAGCTATTCCTTCAGGTGTCTTAAACACAACAAAGTTTCATTTTGCAGGACAGCCTAGAGATAGTCACCACACCCTCTGCTCTCTGGGTGATGTGTGTGTCTAGTCTTGACTGTTATCCTGTGGCTAAGACCCCCTCTCTTGGCAGCATCCGTGAGTAAGATAGCCACAAATGGTTAGGGGTAAAGGAGGAATTTTTGATCTGGTCTTCATAATTTGGGGCATCCTTTTCAAGACAGAAGTTTGGTCCCCAGTTTATATCATACTGAGCAAATGCTTGGTTTTGCTTCTTGTTCTGGGAAGTTGCCAGTTATGGAGATGTGAGCATAAGGGCTGATGGGAAGATACTACGTCAGGATCAAAGAAGGACCAAAGATGGTATTTGGAAGAGATGAGGAAAGCCAAAGAGGGATTTTTCTTAAAGCCCTTCCACCTGGGATCGGATGTCTCTAGGCTGAGATGGTTTTCACCTTTGGGGTTTTCAGTGTCCATGCCACCCCCATAACTCCTTTGCTAGCTGCCAGGAAATCTCCTCCCATCTGTGTTTATTCCCTGCCCACGCACGTAGACCCCGGCTTGCTGCCTGATTGCACAACATCCTCTCCAACAGATTCACTAGCGTGGGGGGAGGAAGAGAGAGGAGGAGAGACCCCCTCGAAGAGCTGAGGAATGCCTGTGCATTCCTTCACATGCGCTTCTGTCTGCCCTTGGCTCCGAGCTGTCCTGGCTTAGCACGAAGTGCAGACGCATTTCCTGCTACTAGAGACATCCCAGACACCCTTCCCTGTCCAGTTATGCACAACACAGAAGTTCTTTCTCTGGGGGTTCCTACTCCTTTTATCTAACACCTTTAATCTCTGACTGCAGCCCTTTCCCACTTTTCCACTCTGCTCTTGACCTCTTGCCCCAAGAGCAAAAAGGGATAAGGAATACTTTTGTTTCATCTGCTTTCTCTTAAAATTCTTTAAATCTATATTTTGCCTTGGCCTGTTGCCCTATGCATGTCCACTGGGAAAGAGCAGTCCCTTCTGCTGTGGGTGGGCAGTACAAACCTCAAGTAGCCCTGGAGAGTTGATGGACACAGGGACAGTCATTCATCAACAGAGCTCATTCCTGTTGGGAGTTTTATGTCTTGTTCCCAAATATGGGTGAAATCCTTCCCCCTGCCTAGCTGTGTAGGATCTGAATTAGTACAAAAGCCTCAGCTTTGGTTGGGAGAGAATTTCCTTGGTAGAAGTGCTGCCAGGAATAGCCTGGATGGCTGCTCTCTTTTTTTTTTAATTGTTTTTTTTCTTTATTTTTTTTCAGGGCTGATCAAAAGCAGCCTGACCTTTTTTTCTAGAAATGTTCTGGAGGAATAGGAGGGCTTATTTTTTTGTTTCAGTGCAGATTGGATCCAAAAAAAGAGGAGAAAACAACAAAAAGCCCAAAGTTTCCTGCCTTTTAGAAATTCCCATGATGTTTGCTTCACAAGCACCAAAACCAAGTACATGCTCCATTAACAGGCTGCTTCTTCTGTAGCTAACAGGAGGGATGCTGTCACGAATGTCATTTTCTCTGAGCAGATGCAAGGAGCTCACAGGGTCCCTGGTTCTTGCCCAGCTCTGCAGTCTCAATCCCTGGGCCTGTTGTCAAGATCTCCTCACTGCTACAAAAAAGGGGAGCTGTGCCCCACTCAGAGCTTCCAACTTCATGGTGCCTAGTTTTAAAACTGCCATTGCACCTTTCTCTTTTAGACTGTTGGGTTTTTCTTTGACTGGTAAAAGCATAGAGCACAATACTTCTGCTGCCACCCCAGAGAAACAGGGAGGGAGGAGATCTGGGCATGTTGCCTGCTGATGCTGATATTTTGCCTGACTAGAGACATGTGGGAGGAGATGAAGGGAGCAAGTATGCATGAAGCTCATGGGTCTGCTGGTCAGCATGCAGAGCCCTGTAACTCTGTAACTCAGTATTATCTGGTCTTCTCTAGTGCTTTGAAGTGTCATCTGTACCTCACCTGGCCTAGTGCTGTGTCTTGTGACATAAGATTTAATGTTGCTGGTTGGATACACTATTTTTTGAATGGAGCTGGGGTAACTCTGCTTGTTATTACCCCCCTTAACAAATCAGAGGGAAGCTCTGTGGAACTTTGCCCTTCTAGGAGAGGAGAGACCAGTCAAATGTAGTACTTGCACTGTTGTACTTCTCTTGTCTAAAATCACAAGTGAGCATGTCAACAGCCCTGGGGCCCAAGTTTTCCAGATCTGCTGCAGCCAGTCACTAGGAGGAGCTGAAGAACATGCATTGCACCAGCACTAGAGGAGGTGGCAGAGGCCCCATTGCTGCCATCCTGTCAAATTAGACTGCACAAAGCCCTGGAGGACAGGCTACAAGGAACCATGCTGGACTGGCCAGCTAGGATGTGGTAGAAACGGAAGAACAAAATGTGTCTTTCATCTCAAACTCCTGATGGAAGCAAAGCCAGGTCTCTGGAGGGTTTCCTGCAGGAAGGATTTGTGAGCATGGCAGATCCTTGCTGGCAGCGAAGTGGAGGACAGCTGGGAGCATATGAGGGAAGGCGCTGCAGGCTGGCAAACAGGCAGCAGGCGAGATATGGACAGGATGTGTTTCAGGGGAGAGGCTTTGTACAGATAAAAGGGTGCTGAGGCTGCAGGGGTATGCAGCTGTCTATTCAGAAACACAACCAGATCTCCCCTTCATGCAACTCTCTGAGCTTTGACCACTCCTTCTCTATATTGTGTCCACAAGGTCTGAAGGTTCTTCTGTTGTTGTTCACTCGGCAGGTCCCTGGGGAGCATTGTCATTTCTACTGCTGTTCTCTTGGGTAACTCCCAGCAAATTTTGTTCTAGGCTAAAATAGTAGCACCCAGCGCAATGCGGCTGCTTGCTGTCTCTGATTGAAGGGATTTCTCTCTTTTTACATAATTGTCAGGGATCCGCAGTGGACAGCCACTGATATGTGACAAGCTAAACCATTGAAAAGGACAGATGGGTTGGAAGGAGTTGTCAGTACTATGGTAGGATAGAGCAGGAAATCTTCTGCCTGTTCAGTGATGGGTGGGGAACCGTCCTCTAGCTCCTGTCCTATCTGGAGAAAAACACAGGCCCAGTCTGATACCAGCCCAGCCATAAAATGTCCAAAGATCATGTCTGAGAGGTGTCCTGGAAAGTACTGGTAAAGATTGGGTTTGTTTGATCATGAGAGCTTAAAGTGGAAGCCTGAAAGGAGAAGAGGAATTTGTATTGGAGGGGGCAAAAGCTTTACCTGTTTAATTTTTTATTAGGTTTGGGGGTTTTTTCTTTTAAATTTTGGGTCTTACTTAAACTAGAAAAGTTGCACAGACTTGAGCAGTGTTACTTAAGTCAATACAGAGATAAGGCCACAGAGAGAAGAAGAACATGGAGCCTAGCTGGCCCTGGTTTTGCTAGGGAACATGTTAGCCTTGGCCAGTGTACAGTTACTCTCTTACAGAGCTTGCTTTTAATAAAATGCCTTTAGCCATGGAAAGTGAAGTCTCTGGAAGTGGAAAACAAAGTCTTAACTAAAAATACCTTTCTCTTTTCTTATGCCTGGCTTTTGGTCTCTAGCCAAGTGTAGTTAACCTGCTGCTCCCAGGTGTGAGGGATGCTGAGGAGGCGCAGCAGGTCTTTGTAGAGCTCCAATTGGGGTCTGAGTGCAGCTGGGCTCCTCGCAGCCTTTGCTTACACACATCCCTGCTTCTCTCGTCCCCCAGGTGTCAGCAGTGCCGACCGTGCTGGCTATGAAGAATGGAGATGTTGTGGATAAGTTTGTGGGGATAAAAGATGAGGATCAGCTGGAAGCGTTCCTCAAGAAACTCATTGGAGCCTGAAGTAAAAAGGTGGCTGTACCTCTGCCTCTGGATGCATCCATGTCGTGCATTCCTTGCCTGGGAGAGCTGAGGGGCACATGACCTGCCTGCCTTGTACAACCTGGGGTTTTGTTCTGTTTTGGGGGTTTTAGGAGACGGACAATGTTGTAACCTTTCCTTCTCACTCCCCCCTTCTCTTGGGCAGCAGTAGTTGTAAAAGGTGCTGGGGAGCATGACTGCTTATTCTCAAAGTGGGGAATGTGGCTGGAATTAGGAGCCCATCTTTATCAGCAAAGAGCTGACGTGTGGAACTGCTGCTGAGTTAGAGGAGGAATGTTTTTCCCTTTGCCTAGAGTCAGATAGCCCAGAGCAGAGGGCAGCTACTCCCTGCAAGATGTGGATGCATACCTGCCCTGGGTGGGTTTGTTTAAAGCCAAGAATGCCTCTGCATTGTCTGTGAAACGTGTCCTTGTCCCTCTGTCCTCATGTTGCTGGGACATGTACGAATCTTCTGCAAATCTGTGGGCTTCTTCTTTTATAAGAGAAAATAGAGAGAAGTATTTTATGGGTGTCCTTTTGTAGGTCTGTAATAAAGAGAACTTTATTGGTCACTTCTGTCTACTTGGAGAATAAAACTTGATTCTCTGAAATCCTGGGGAAGTCCCCTTGTCTGTCCAGAGAGGTGAGAAGGAAGATAAGCAGAGCAGTGGCTTATTTCTCATGATGGGTTGGAGGAGTGCAGGTTAGGACTTGAGACACTCCCATAGCCTAAAAAGTAATATTCTTAAGAACAAATAAGTGGATTATTTTACAGGGCTTTCAGTGCTGCTTCTCTGACTTCCCAGTCTGATCAGACCCACTGTTGGTGCTGCTGAATCCAGGACTCTGGAAAAAGGACTCTCCTGTGTGCAGAGGAACACTGGCTCATTGCACACAACAAACCTGCTCAGCACCCCCCCACACACCCAGTGTGCTTTTTTCAGTCCTTTCCTGGTTGAGGAGTCTGAGAGCCTCCCTCTCTGTTTTGTGAGTAATTAAATCTGTTCACGCAGGTGAGCCATGCCAAAAGGCAGCCTTTTGACTTTAATTGCCTTGACCTTTAGACCAAGGGATGGAACTGTGTGTTCATATCACCAGCAGCTTTCAGCCCTTCCCTCCTCCTCCTCCTCCTGTCCTACACCTGTCTCCAGTCAACCTGACTTTTGGATGCTTCCCATTTTCCTCTACAGTGCCCCATTCCAAGCCTCCTTGCACTTGTAGGCAGAGCACAAGGCCAGGGCTGATGCCCATTATAACACTTAGCTTCAGGTGACTTACCTAAGATGCATGAGAACACTGTAAATGCTTAATAACCATGTAAAAGCCTTTTTCCTCTTCCCTGCTTCTGTTTCCCTTCAGTCGCTCTTAACACTGCTTTGGCTCTGCACCATTTTGCCTCCCTGGCATAGGTTGGTTGTTAAAAGCAGCAAGGCAATTTTTTCTACACCTTTGCAATAACCATTTATGACCTTTTAAGGAGTGGCGGAGTGGTGATCTAAGTCCTGCGTGTTATGCTGCAACTGCAGTGCTGTAGGCATTGCTGTTCTCACCTGCTTTCCTCACCCTGGGCACCATGTGGCCTGAACAACAGCAAAATTGGTGCCGGTTGCCTTAAAGGGAGTACCTTGCTGACAGGTTCAGGCTGAGCTAACATCCTGGCATGTTGCTGACATAGTATGCTGCTGGAAGTGATGTCACTTGGAGGTAATTCAGCAAAGCACTGTTGGTCAATTATGATCAGTTAAAATAGCACTTTATTTTATTTTTGAGACCACCAAAGTTATGCTGCTGGTATCCTGCTCATGTTTCAGGCCAGGCAACTTGCTCTGCAGTTTCAGTTCACCTCAGCGTTCCTGCTCCATAAACACTTCTAGCAAAGACAGTCTCCATTTTCCTGCACATGCAGGAAAAATAGGGGAACAGCATCATGTATGCAACAAAGTCAACTTTCATGCCTCACCATCCCACAGAACAGGAAAAAACACAGTGACTTTGCATTGTGCATTTAAGAGACAGTATAAATTAGCTATTTTATCACTTCCTTCTAAGGAAAAGTGGAGCTAATGTGGCATTCAGTTATTAAAGCGCCAGCATGCTTTAGAACGCATTGCGTGAAAACCACAACTGTTTCTCTAAGGTAAATACTGAAGACCCACATATGTGGTGCACTGTGAAAAATCTCTCCGAAACAGCATAACTGGTGGAGAAGGAGAAGGGAGAGTCTGGGAGCACCTTCAGACTCCCTTAGTGATTTGCAAAATTTTCGCCATGGTACAGGACTTAAAAGTGCAAAGATGTTTTCTGCAGCAGGATCTTAATTCAAATCCCTGTTTAGTGTCTGCTGAGGGAGGCTTCAAGGATTTCCACAGTTGCTGTTAATAACAGATGAAGTGTAAGTGGGAAGCACTACAAGCAGTGTATTTATATAGAAGTAAAAAGAGGGGGGTTACAAAGCAATTTTCATGCCACCTGAATGTGATGTTGGTCATTCCTGAGAGAGACAATGCAATAGGTTATGTCTCAACCGTAGTTGCTTTTTCCAGGTCAGTTGTTAAAATGTTTTCTCTGTTCTTGTTCTGGCAAGGATGCAGTTGTTCTTCATTTTTGGAGTTAAACATGTCTAACGTTCCTCTGATCTGTTAAACATTTACTTTTTCCCGCCCAGGACTGCCTGCATTACAGCACTGTTCTCTGCTTCTGATGTTCCTGGTTGCTGTTTTAAGAACGTGTGGCAGTTGGTGGCTTTCCAAGGGTGCAAAGCTGAACCAAACCTGCTTCTTGCTCCCCGGTGCATTCTGAACCCAACACCAAGACCCCCACAAAATTCGTGTACCTGACCTCTGCCTTTGTGCTCATGTTCTTGACAAAGGGGCCTGATTCAAGGCAATTGGAGGTTTTCCATTCATTTCTGTTGGCTTGCATCAAGCCCTAAAGCGGCTGCTCCTTTCCTCAAGATGTTTGTGTCCATCTGCTGAACTCCATGTTAAACTCCATCTGCTCTGTGCCATGCCAAAGACCTGCAGGGAAGGAGAACTGTGTTACCTTTTCTGCTAGGTATGCTAAGCTGCGACCAGAACAATGTGTGGGTAGACATGAAAATTTCAGGTTGCCTGATTTGCAGCATACAGGGAGTTGGCTCCCCACAAATACGCGTACAACTTTGATGGGGACAGGAGTTGGGGCCAGATTTGGTTCCAATCAGATATGGCCTCAGCAGTCTGGCCACCTATTATTAATAGTAAATCCTTTGCTTTATCAACATATTGTACCATTCCTCCAGTGTAAAGAAAGAAACAAATATCAGTCCCATGTGAACAGGGAAACAGCCATCACTAATTCTGCCCTAGGCAGGGCCTTTCACTAACCTGGCTTTACTGTTTGCCACTACAGCTTGTTAACTGCTCTGAGGTTTTTTCCTTTTTTTTTTTCAATTAGTAATTATAGGATTCAGACAGAATTGGCAATTAAAATTTCAAACCCTGGAAGACTTATTAGCAGCAATGTTAGGCTCAATGGTGTTCAAAAGTGTTTGAGTCACATTAAACGATCACTGAAGCTTCATGTAAGTTAAAGAATAACAAGTTATAGTAATACCCTCATAGCTTGGGAGCTGAAATATTCTAAGCAATAAAAAGATAAGATAAATTATCAAAGTCTTGAGGTCCAGACAGAAATCAAAATACATCAATTGTTACGCAGCCCCATCTTTGTTACCTGCCACTCCAGCCCACCCAGGATTGAGTCTGTCAGCATACATCCGTCCATCTTTCCCAGCAGTGCAAGAACAAAAGGAGAGGTGAGAAAGGTCCAGGTGCCCCAGTCAGCTCCAGAGCTGTGCTTCCGTATTGCTTTTCTGTTGTTCTTCTCAAGGACACTCAGATCACTTGTAAACCTTGTGGTTTTTCTGACTCTGCAACTTTCTACATTCACTAACACTTTCCCTCTTAAAAAACCTCTCTGAGGCAAAAACTGGAGGCTGCAACTAACTGCCAGTGCTGCAGTTGCAGCCTGAGTGTGATGCCAGAAGGGTTTGCTGTGCTGAGCAATACCTGTTCCCTCCCCTATTTCGTGCCTGGTGCCCTGGGCTATGAGTTCAGAGAGGAAGCAGGGAGCAGTGGAGCAGTTGCTTTTTTTCTTTCAGTGCTGTGCTCCATGGAAGGAAGGAGCCAGGAGAAGCAGGGGAAACCTGTGTGGTGGGAAAGAGGGGTGGGGCACCAAATCTCCCCTTATGCTCCTAGAGCAGCCAAATGGATGGAAACTGGAAACCTCTAGAGAGAGCTTGAAAACGTGGCTCTCCACATCCTAGTGGGGTTGGAGCAAGGAGAAACCCTATATTTGCCTCCCTGGTGCACTGGTGGCAAGAGATCCCCAGTGGGGACTGAGACTGGGGGACCGGTCCCACACAGAGGGGCCAGAGTGGGGGACCGTGGAGCAACTCATCCCAATGGGCAGACAGTGTGGACAGCTGCAGACAACAAGGCTCTGCTCCAGGGCAGTACCCAACCTCCTGCCTGCCTGCGTGGACCTCCCAGACCCTGGTAATCAAAACAGCCACAATAAAAATACACCAGAACTGACTGACTTTTCTTCAGGGCATGTAGCTTCTGTGGAGAAATGTCCCTGAATATATATATATATGTGTGTGTGTGTGTGTTTATGTACACACACACTGTAGCTGCTGATGAATGAAGATATGACCCAGCCTGTTTGCTCTTCCCTCTTAGGGGAAGGCTGAGTTCCTGGTGCCCTTCTTGGTCCCCACTGCTAGTTCCCCAGCTGCAAAAAGGCACCCCCAGCTCCATCTCTCCTCTGATCAGAGAAGTAGTTGAGTAGTACTGAAAAACAGGACATTTTTGCAATGAGAGTCCTAAAAAACATCCACTTCAATTTGTCCAGACAGTACAAAATACACCAGAGATTTTGGTGTTTTCTGGAGATGATGGTAACCTCAGGTCTCCCAAGCTGCTGCAGGTCCTCCGTCCTGGTGCCTGCAGAGCAGGGAGCAAGAGGACATGCATCTTACATGGCTCTGCACATGTGGTGCATGTAGCTTCACAGACCTAGGACTGGAGAGGAGCTATGATGCCCGAGATTGCTTTCTTCTGCTTGACCCCAAAGCAATAACGCTTCCCCACGGGGCCCAGGGCAGCAGGTACAGGAATTGCTGAGTTCCTTTCCTCACAGACTGCTTTAACCACCGTGTTGTGGCACATTAGAGTGAGCAGGTAACTAGTGCTCTGGGTCTGGCTAGCACAGCAGATGTGATGTAAGTGGAGTGTTGTACTGCATGCAAGCTGTGACATGCCTTCCAGTATTTATATAACATTGTTTTGCTTTAATCTGGCTTTTTAAGTAAATTGTCAAAGCCCTTTCTGTTCACTAGAAGCCTTTTTTCTTTTCTTTTCTTTTTTTTTTTTGACTGCAAGTTTCATCTTTCAAAGCTTAGCTAGTTTTGAGTGATGGTGAAAAATCCCATTTGCAGTGACTTTTTGTTACATGCCTGTATTGTTCATGCAAAAGTGGTTGTTTTCTTTTCACCCTGGCATAGCTCAGGAGTGACTGCATGGTCTTAGCTCAAACTTTCTAAAAATACTCATCTGCAAGGAGAGATCCAGTATGGCAGTGTTCAGACCAAGAGACTAATGCTTTGGAAAGGCATGACTGTCTAAAAAGAGGGTGGTGACGGCATCATGCAAACTATTTGGTAAGCATAAGCAGTGGAGCTGCAATGTGTGTTATCCAGAGAATATTTGCAGAGTGCTTTGGGTCTCTTTGGGGTGCAGCAGGCTAGAGGAGTAATAGTACCCAGATTACAGGGGAAGTCCAAGCAGTGCCCAGAGAGCAAAATGAGCATAGGGGAAATATGTCTGCAGGGAGGCTATAGGGTGACTCAGAAGTCATAAAGAAAAACACCTCCTGCTGCTTGGAGAAGCAAGTCTGAAAGATGAGCCTGCTCCTCAACAGAAGTTGGTCTTAATAACCACATCCTCTTCTCCAAGGGTGAGACACCCGACCCTGGGGGAGGGGAGGATGGCAGGAACTAACCAGAGTGTAAATCACACATATGACAAATTCCAGGAAAACATGTGGAAGCTCCTTTTTGTCCTTCCACTGGCTGATTGCAGGAAGCTCCCCAGGTGATGGCTTTAGCAGCTGCTGGGAGAGCTTATTGTTCTGTGCGCATGATTTTACAGTCTTGCCAATTTTTGGCAGGAAACTACACAACAAAACCTTCTAGTTCTTTCTTGCTCCCTGGGTTTGCTCTCAAGGGGCTGATCCTTTGGTTTACCTCTTTCATTAGTCATAACCTGAGGAGATTCAGCTTCCCTTTCCCAGCCCAGCCAGGTCTGATGGGCTTCAGCCTAAGATCCTGGCAGGAACACAGAGAATTTTCCCTAGACCTCAGACAATATTAAACATTGGCACTCTCAAGCCTGTCACTGCATTTCTAATGCTAAACTATGTGGTTGCCCAGCATGCCAACTCCCTTGTACCTGTCTGTGTAGTGTTTAGTTCTTGTTCCCATTTCTCTGGCATTGGGCTCAAGTTCTGTTCCCAATTCAGGTTTCCTTAGTGACACTCAGAGGAAGCACATTTTGCATCTTTTTGACCTGTCTGGCGCAGCACAGGTGGCCAGAAGGTGGTAGCACCCCTGATATTAAAGGATATGAGAATGTGAGGGACCCACTGCTCTGGTCTCACTAGAGTCTGCAGCATGGAAACTTGAAACATGAAGCTATGTTCATGAGCAGACTTTTTGGGTAGCCATCATCTCCCTGTTCTGCTGCTTCCTTGTGATGCCGTGCCTCCCCCCAACACTGTGCCCAGCCTGCAGCTACGAGCAGCACATGGCTGACCCAAGGACACAGTTTACAGCCTTGTCCTTTTTAGTCTGCAGCCTGGGGCACTGCGACTGAGCTCAGGCAGTGTTAAATCCTGAACCTCTAACCCTGCCTTTTTTTTCCTTCCCTTCACTGGGTTTTACACCAAGGTCAGGAATGAAGGTCACATCCTCTCTGAGGTGTTTCCAGCGACGAAGGCTGTGCACTGCCCTCATTAAATCCACCCCCACCATGGAGTTGACAGTGCAGGCAGGTTGGCATGTTACTGGTTTTGCTAAGGTTGTCAGCGGGGGCTGAGGTTTTGCATCAAGTGGATGCATCAGGTGTTGCAATCTCACCTGGAGAGTGCCTGGCTGAGGTTCAGCCCTCTCCACGCTCGCTTGCGCCTGTGATCTCATGGGGTTTTGCAAGCGCTGGCTGGGCACAGTCAGCCCGCATTGGGGGAGCTGCAAGGAAAACTCAGAGCTCATGTGTGATTCAGTTTGGGGTGTCTCTCTTGTAGCTGAGTCAGGCTTTATTCCAGCGTCTTTGTGCTGTGCTTCAGGGGGGGCCATGTCTCAGGCACAGCAGGAAACCCAGGCTATGGTTGCCCCCGCATTGCTGGCTGGGAAAAAGTGAAGGCTGGGGTTCTCCTCTGCTCCCATGCGTGAGGACAAAGTGGGCCTCCCTGGCACAGCCACCCCTCTGCCACCTCCACCACAGCATCCTGGCCAAAACTGGCCAGCTTGAGCCATGGTCCGCTGACCCGTTCCATCTGGCCATGGGGGGAGACAGGCCATCACTTTGCAGCAACAAGCAGCCAGATAACAGGGCCCTGTGCCCAAAGGAGCCTGGCCAGAGACCACTACTGCCGGCTGGGGCTTTGCCCCGCAACCTTTCCCAGCACGCTGTAGCCCCATGTGCCAGAGTCTTGTGTGCTCATAGAGGACTCCAGGAGGCCTGAGAAACTCAGGAGGTCTCCTAGACTTATCCACAGCCCTCCTGTCTCACTCCTTGTCCCTGACTGCATAGCCTGGGGCCCAGGCGGCCTCCCTGTTTGCTCTTCTGCCCCCAAACTGGCTCTTGCCATGGTTGCTTCCGGTTTGCGGTATTGCTGTGCACAATTAAACAGCTGCATCATGTCACCCTGGCAGGCTGCGCCGCACTGATAAATGGTACAATTCTGGGATGGAGGTGCCAATATATGGTTAGCTAGACTGAGGGGAGAGGAGAGGGCCACTTGGCCATGACAGGGGAACCCCACTGCACATTTCATTTGTGTCTCCCACCAACATGACATCTCTTGATCTCATCTCTTAACACACTGACATTGGTACAGCAGTAAGGGTAGCACCCAATGTGAGAAAATCAGTAACCTCTGGTTTCCAGAAAAGGTGAATACGCTCTCCCCAGACAACAGCATCTGTCTGCGGGTGGTTGGCAACTGGGAAAACGTGCTGATGATCCAGGCACTATCCATCTACCTTTAAAGCTTCCCCGCTGTGTGGCGGTAGGTCGGACAGGTCGTGAAAGCCTGTCGGGCTTTTGCACCTTGTCTGTAACGTTGCCACGGCTGTGCAGAGCTCCCTGTGCCGCTGGGGCTCCTGCCCTGCTGGAGCATGCAACCAGATACTTCCCGTTTGCACACACCCTCAGGGCAGGCGTTTCCAGAGTTCAGCTCCCTTTTAGCCCCTGTACTAAGCAAAAAGATCAGCGTCCCGAGCGCTTCAGAAATCTGTGTCCGAGTGCTTGGAAACAGGCTGCGAAGGCTGAGCAAGTGCTGCCTACCTGGGCATGAAGGAGGGCCCTGCTGGTCGCTCGCTCGTGGCTGGAGAGCGCGGCAGCTCCCCGCTTCCAGCCTCCGGTCRTCTCCTGCCAGCCCCCGCGAGCAAGCTGCAGAGAACCGTGGCACTGGGAAACAAACCACGGTCTGAAGGGGCAGCTCCTCCCGGCTGAGAGGGGCTGAGCGCCCTGTTTCTGCCCCGGTCTGTGCCGACTCTGCCCTGTCCTGCCTGCCAGGGCGAAACGGGGGGAGGGGACAGGAAGGCCCTCGTTATTCAGGGCTTGCTAATTAGACGGGAATGTTATCTCCAGCCCAGATGTCAGCTCTGACCTCCCTCTAACCTCCGTCTGGAAATCAAAACAGACATAACTCTGTTTGTTTAAAAATAATAAAAACAAGTTTGGGGTGAAGCAGGAAAATCCGGCCCTGGGGGTACGGCTGGGCAGGGAGGAGGGCACGCGACCAGATAAGCCCTGTGAGATATGCTGAGCTGCAGAGTTGGAAGGGACAGGCCAGCCACCCTGCCCTGAGCAGAAAACAAGGTCCCCATGGCTTACTGTGGCTGTAAACATATTTTAGGTCCTCTGACCTATTTCCAGCAGCGGTGATGGTGCAGGATGGCTCAGACCTTTGCCAGATATGGCTTTCCATCCCACCCCAGCTGCTCCTGGTAGATCCAGAGGTGGAACTGCTGGGGAGGATGAGCTGAGCTGGAATTTTACCTCCATGCCTTTCTCTGGGATTGGCCAAAGGGTCTCAGTAGGAGATGCTGAGCCCTGAAACGAGCTCAGCGTTTCAAACCCGACCTGACCTCCTGTTGTCCACACCACCTAAGGCAGCCCCCCAAATTGTTTGCAGGCTCAAGAGAGCTGTGTGATGTGAACAGTCAGTGGTTTTTGTCCTTGGCTTGTAGTAAAAAAAATTATCATATTGCACTTCTGTAATAATCTCTTCTAGCTGAGGATCAAACTTTGACCTGCTCTGAGCCAGGCCTTTGAGCACCTCGCCCTTCATTATGCAGATTTATATTTTTGTTTCTCGTAGGAGACCTCCTCTATTTTCTTCCTCTTCTTTGTAAGTCCACAGTTCTGGATTGGCTCAGCTCTGAATGCCAAGGAGGTCTTTACCCAGTATCCCTCATCCCTCTCTGCCAAATTTTCAGCACCATGAGCTATAGCACCTTAATATAGAAACTTGATGGCTACATTCCTGCTCCAAAATGAGGAACGGATGTGACCAGCTGAGAACCAGCACTCTCAGGCTTTCTCTTTCTGTTGCTGCCTCTTCCCTGGTCTGTAACTTAGCACTGCAGTGCCCATATCTTACACCAAGGAGCTGCTGGTCTGGGCTTGGCCCTACCCTGCCTAGTCTGTCTAGACTGCACAAACAAGAGTTTGGCCTGAAATGAAGTACCTCACATCCTCTGTCCAGGGAGGTGCAAGGACACCTCCTCACAGGGCTTCTGGCTTTGTAAGGTAGATAGGGGGAAGCTGAGCTGCACACTCAGCTGACAGCACAGAGATACCCTGTCCCTGCTTCCCTCCTCCTGCCTGCAGATCATGTCTGTGACCTATTTGTTAGCCTCATATCTGAGGTCTTGCATCCCAGCTCAATCCCTCTTGCTATGTATTCCCCCGATACAGAGCCTAGAGGTCTTCTCAACCTTCCCTATTCCCCATCTTTTATGAAGACTCCAGAGGGATTGCTCATCATGCCACAATCAGCAGTTCTTCTGACTGTGCGGGGGGATCCTGATATTGCAAATGCCACCACTGATTTGCAATCATAAGTCATTTTGCCTACCATCACCCCCAGGCAGCAAGCAGGTAAGGTCTTCCTTCTCAGTATCCTCCTTTCAAAATGCTTGACTGGTCCATGAGTAATGGGTGTTCTTCTTTTTTTACTCTCTAAAGGTTGTACCTCACAGTTATGACATCATGGTAGTGATGCATTGCCCTCCGGCAACATCGCCAGAGTAGAACATGATTTCTGTCGTCCTGCCTTTTGTCTTCCAGTCCTAGCTACTGCCTGGTACACCCTGTCTCCCTGAGCCTCAGAGTTACTGAAGCAGAATAATAACTGAGAGGTGAGTAATTGAGAAGCTACCTGACCAGATTTAGACCTGACTGTAAACATCTTCTCCGGTAACAATGGGAAGGAGGATCCATGTTTGCTAAGGTACAGAGCCACTGAAGGAGAAGGATGATACACAGGCGTCTCTGGGTGCACTTATGGAAGGCATTCATGCAGTGTATGTGCAATAAAACTCCACTCCAGAAACCAGCACAGATCCACAGACTTCAGTGAATTTGCACTCACTTTTATTAGCTGAACTTCTGAGACAATATTTACGCGATAGGTAGGTGCACTGGCTCTCACTGTGTGACCATGCCTCCAACACACTTAACATGCACTCACACAAACACTAGTACTGTACACACACACACACACACACACACACGCCCCGACAAATGCACTCACAAAGACATGTGCTTATACAGGTAGGCAGAAACATCTGTTCTTCTCCAGGAAGCGAGACAGACGGTTCCTCAGGCTGTTTCAGGATGGTCCTTTGCATTTGCGAGAAAGAGATTAACAAACTGGAGCAACTCCAGGAAAGAACCATTAAGCTGGCCAGGGGGCTAGAGCATCTGATCTATAAGGAGAGGCTGAGGGTTTGTTTGGCCTAGAGAGGAGAAAGTTGGGTGGGGACAGGGATCTAACCACCATCTTCTACTGCCCATAGCGGGGTGATAGAGAAGCTAGGCCAGACTTTTGTCAGAGGTGCTCAGTGAAAGACAAGAGGCAACAACACAGAGATCATGGAACCACCATCCTTGGTTTCAAAACCCAGCTGGGCATGGCCCAGAGCACCCTGATCTAACTCTGAAACTGGCCCTGCTCCAAGCAGATGGTTGGACTAGAGACCTCCAGAGTTACCTTCCACACTAAATGACTCTGTGACTTTGACAGTCCTATACATTTGACAATATACTTTCTTTATTACAGGTACTGATCACAAACACTTGCATCTAGTATCTGGGATACTATAATAACCCCTGTGACCAGATGTGCAGCTGGAGTGAATTCATGGTGTCACTGCAAAGGAGGTTTTCTGGTCTCTCCTGGGCTGTGATTCCCTGATTGTTTCTGACCAGCCTATGTCTGGGCTGCCACTGAAAAATCCCTCCCACAGCTGTGCCTTCCCAGTGCCTCTCTAGCACCCGGCTAGTCAACTGGACCAAGAAAATGATCCAGCTGGAAACATCTCTCTTTCTTTCAGTTCACATTCGTTTCCAGCTGGATCAGTTGATCGTGTAATGTAGGGGTGGCAGTGGGAGTGTGAATATTGGAGGAGGAAGGGGAATAGGAGGGAAAGGGAATTCCTCTTTTGGGGTCTGCCCAAACTTGAGCTGGCTTAGAGCAATCTTCAAACAACAGCCCTGATCTTTGTTACGGTAAGAAGGAATGTGATGTTCCATCATTCCAGGTTAACCTAATCTAAGTTACTTGTCCCAAGGAAAGGGTGCACAGCCTCTCCTTCTTGAGCCATGTGCCACCTGCGAGCAGTTCCAGGATGGCTGTTGTGGTAAGTGCAGGACAGATGGTGCTGTGCTGGGGCACAGCAGATGAAGATGCAGGGTAATCTGAAATCACAGCTACAGGAGGACATGAGCCAGTCAGTGTCTTGCGGCCAACACCTTTGGGTCTCAAGGCATGTCTGTGTGTATCCTGGCCTTGGTGCATCCCATGGGGAGGTGGGGAGGTGTCCTGCCTGTGAACCATTCCCATAGGTCCTGCTCCCTTTGGATGCTTTCTGTCTTGGCTCTTAAAATGTGTGGTCTGAGAACTATAAAAACTCTGTACATGGTATTGAAGGTCATTAAATTTGGCAGCTTGTGTACCCCAGACTAAACCTGAGTGTCTGGCAATGGTAAGACCATGCAGTAAGCATTTAGCCCACTCAGCCCTGTATTTCTGGCATTTGTATTATAGAGGAAGCCGTCTGTGCCAATCTTTCCGTTCCTGTAAAATATAGGTAACTACCTCCTGGAGTGCTAAGTATGACTGTGTCTGGTAAGGATCTCTGAGGGCTGGCAGTCAGTGTGCTCTGTCCTCTGAAATGCCAGCCTTTCACAGCGCCTTAGCAGAGTGGCTAATCCCTTGCCTCCCGATCTGCTGTTGCTTCCCAAAGCATTTCAGTCATCTCAAAAGAAGGCGGGTGCTGCAACATCCCTCTTTTATTCTGCATTGAGGGTAACTGAGTCACACAGGGCTGATGTCCTACAGACTGGCAGCAGGCCCAGAAATAGTTACAGTCTGCATCCCTGCTCACCATGCTCCCCCATCCTAGCCACCATACACATGTGATCTGGTGGCTTAAATTTTCATGTCCTAGCTTTAATGAGTTTGTGCCAGGAATGGTATGGTATGTGCATAGCAGCCTTATCTGATGACAGTGACATTTTTAGCATGTTTATGTTTGGTTTTATTTGTAACCAGTTTCTAGAGCAATTCAGCTGGACGGTTTGAACAGCCTTGAAATGTTTAAGAGCCCAATGCCTACACTGGCCAATCTGCCAGAGATACTGGGGGACTCAGCAGTGTGTACAGAGGCAAAAAGCTCTGTGGCAGAGTCAGTTTGGGCACCAGATTTGCCAGCTGCAGCCTTTCACACACTCACTAGTGTCTGAAAAACAACACTGGGATTTTTTTTTTTGTTTTTCCTTTCTTTTTTTCTTCTGGTTCTCAGTACTATCGTGACCAGATGGGAATAGGTTTCCCATGTCTGATGCTGGGGACTCTCCAACCCATTCCTCCCAGATACCCACTGCATCACAAACGCGGACGTTTCTCTTGCAGCACAGCTCCAGCTAGTAGGAGGTATGGGGGAGAAGGGGAGGGGTTCGAAATTTAAACAGCTGGATTCAGTGAGGGTTCCCAGCGTTTTTCCCAGGAAGGAGGTCAGTGGGTTTTACAGGCAGATAGCCTGGGAGCAAGCACCAGGAGTGCCCCTTGAGGCTCCACCTCCGCAGCTCGCTTGGAGTGGAGTTCTCTTGCCCATATAAGGCTGTGGTTGTCGCAAAGCAGAAGAGCCATAAATATCGTATGCCATAAAGTCGTATGATCGTTACCTGCCCCACTCTGTGTGAGACTGGGCACCTTCCCAAGTCAGACTCTTCCTGCCTGTGGTTCTCAGTTCTCCCCTCCCCACCCCAGCTCCAGGAAGGCAGCGTTTCCCGTGTTTCTGCTCGCAGATGTGTAAGCACAGACCTTGAAGTCTGATTTCTTCAGGTGCTCTGCCCCAGACCAGTCCTTGCCTTGGACTATTCAAAGTTTATAAAGCCTCCCATCTGAGACTATGCACGGGCTTTATGGTAAATCGCTGCAGGAGGGAGGGCTCTGGCTCAGTTTCTCATATGTCTAAGTGCCTTTTTTAAGCAGCTTGTGGGCCAGAAGTTTCTTCACTTTGAAGGGTAGTACTTTCATTCTTCAACTGAGGGGGTTTATTTACAAGGAAAGCGGTAGGAGGAGAAATGAAGAATCGTAGCGGGGTGAAACAAAATGCTAGTGGAGAAGATAAGTAGCCATGTGCAAAATGTCTCGTTTGCTTCTCTTTCAGCATGTGAGATCCTGCAGGAGACGATGCACCCAGGCAGGGGACTGTGTGAGGGGTAGGGGGCTGTGGTGTCTGGCGTGGGCAGGGAGTGCACTGCCTTGCTGAGTTCAGCCCTCATCCTGGAGCGTAGTTGGGGCGCTTCCCTTGTGGGGTCCCTGCACTCCACTCAGCCAGGCAGTGCAGGGGTCTGGGGCACATGGAGGCACAGAGAGGAGGAGACTTAAGTGTGCGGCGCAGACCCCACTGTGAGTGTTGATGGAGGAGGCTGTCCTGCAAGTCTTATATACTTAACGTGAGCCTTCAAATGACCATCTTCCGCCATTTCTCTCTAGGAAAATGACCTCCCTAGGGCCTATCTCTCTTTCTGAGATGCAGTATATTCCAGTGGGGAATACGTAAATGCAGAGGAGAATCTGCTGTGTCATGAAAGAAGCAGCTTGCCATGATAAGGAATACACTGTGGGCTGAGCAGCAGCAAAGTCCTGGACAAGAGGTCAGGAGACCTGGTGTATCCATCAGACAATTATTTACCTATTCCTGATGTTGCTGAGCTTTACTCCTTTCCCTCTTCTCAGTTTTTCTCTAAGTAAAGAAGCAATTAATTGTCAGTGCATATTTTAAATACTAAGTCTCTCCGTTCCTGGGAACAAAGATGGAGCCCCTCATCTGTGCTTGCATATCTGGGTGCCTTTTACATTGTAGAGATCTTGGGAAAACAGCACTACCACAGATGGGAGGTGAAGTTTAACACTGATTATGCTCTTAGAGACTGAATCATAGTGTGCTTCTCCCAGTGCTTTGGGTTAAAGGGCCTCGCTCCACCTTGCTCCAGAAATTCAATAAAGAATTAGATTAGAGGGCAGCTATGTGAACTGTTTCATGACAGCGAAAGGTGTAAAACGTTCAGTGTTAAGACCCTGTTCTTTTCCCCAGAATTTCCCATCATTGCAGTTGCCTCTTTCAGCTGTGGAGTAGAAAAACTGCCCCGAGGCCCTAGGTTTCTTCCTTCCCCTTGCATGGCAGGGAGGAGAGGTACTAGTGCCAGGGTGGCTGGCACTCCTCTGTGGGACAGCTCAGTGCTCAGAGGTGAGGTCATTATTATCAGGATGAAGCAGCAGCTTAGTTTGCAGGGAAGAGGGCAGAGGCCTCTCCCTTCCCAGCTGTTGTTCTGCATTTCTGGGTCTGAGTGGCACGGGGGAGGCAAAAGGATGTGCTCGGAGCCAAGCAGGGCTCTCTTTAAGGCAAATTGCTTTGCAAATGAAACTGATAGAGAGGGACAGGAGGAATTACAGCCCACAGTCCCTCTTGCTTTCCTATTTTCTCCTCCCTCGGGGGTGAGGGTAGTGCTCATTTCAGGGCATAGGAATCCAGATCAGATTCTTTCCCTGCCTCAGGCATTTGCACCTAGAGTCACTTCTGTGGGAGCATAATCTCGATTTTCAGTTTTAAAACTGAAAGGAGACTTTACACTGATCTGAAAAGACTTGGGCTCTTGCATCCTGAAGAAGCACAAACAAGGTGTCTTTAAGTGCTTCCAATTATACTTTTTTTTACCTCCTGCTTTAAATATTTTCCTGCTTTTTTTTCCCCCCTTCCTAATTAGAAGACTAATTTTAGAAATTAGTATTGTCCACTCTGGAAAACTAATAGAAAAATTAGTAAAAACGTGGTAACATGAAAATGAAAGTAAGCCTGGGGAAAGGTAATTGTTTATAACTGAGGGGTTTTGTTAACTCCTGTGCCTAATTAACACACTACAAAGGGGAGCCTTTGTTAAAAGTTCCACACCCTGCTTTCTCAATTACACTACAAGAGAGATCATAATAAAAAGCTTGGAGACAGCTGGTATGTCCCCTAGCAAAGCCAAACCTGATTTAGCATTCTTTATGTAAAAAAAAAGAAACGGGTACCTCCTTTTCCTGCATATGACTTTTTTTTCCCCTCCACATAATGCAAAGCTTTTTCTCATGAATTCCTAGTAAGAACAACAACAACTACAAAACATGATGATCCTGATCACTGATGTGTATTTAGCCCACAGGAAAAAGGGACTGGGATGATTATTTTCAGGGTTATGATGGCTACTAGAAGAAACTTTGCAGGAAGGCTGAATCATCGCGTGAGCATCTTGTTTTCATCTTTCTGTGTTTTGCTATCCCACATCTAAGCGGTGGCTTATGAAAATTCAAAAGATTTTTATACACGTACATTCCTCTATAAAGAGTCAAAGAATTATAGGTCTCTGTGTTGTTTCACAACTAGCCACAAACTTGTATACAGGTGTTTAATGTTCTGTATTAGATGCAGCTGTAATCATGACAATGGTAGAGTAAATGGTTGAAGAATGCTTTTAATCTATATGTAAATAGAAAATACAAGGATGGAGTGGTCACGATGTACCCCAGGTTAAACACCTTGACCCATTGGGTAGGAAAGAGTAGAGCTATCATCTTATTTCATGTTTTAGACCTGTATCACACATGGGTCTGTACTTCTAAGTTCAAAAAATCTATTCCACAAAAGCCTTTTTACCTTTTTTTTTTTTTTTTTTTTTTTGCTGAGCCAATGCAGAAACTAGCAGTGCTTGCAGGACTCCTTTCATCTCAGGCTAATATGAGCGGTTACCTCACACAGAAATTTCACAAAAAGCACCTCTGAGCACCTCTGTTCTTTTCCTCTGATTTCTCTAACACCTTCCTTCCTCTTGGTAACTGAGAATATTGGGGAGCAGGTGCCAGCCTGAGGCTGGAAAGCCTGCTACTCTTCAGTGAGGTATTGATTTTTTTTACAGGAATTATGTGTTATGCAAACATTCAGGGTGCCCAGTGAATTGCTTTCTTTGTTCTAGAATTATCCAAGGAAATGATGCTCTGATAAGTGGGAAAGAAGTTGACTGTGTTAAATGGAGCTCCCATCTACACCTTGGCTAAAAGGTGGCTTCCCACAGTGATGACACCTCATGCAGCTCTGTCAGTATTTTCTCACCTCCTACAAAGATAGCAGCTCAGTGAGTCCCTAGAGCTAGTTTTAAACCTCTGTCTCCCAAGCCGACACTGCAGGTTCAGTCTCTGTCCCACTCATATGATCCAAACAAGGAGCTGAGACTTGGGGCAATGCATTTATCTTTGTGGCCAGCTTCCTGCACTGGCTCGTGTTTCTGAAGGGAGAGCAGACTGGCACAGCCATACAGAACAGTCCATACTGATAGTGGGAGGCTGGAGAAGCTGGGAGATTTGAGGAAGCTCTCAAGGGAGTAGGAAAAAAGTCCCAAATGTGGGAGGGAATCTTGGCAGAAATGAAAGGGGGGTTGTTGAACAAAGCATGCACTGGCTCCAGACACACAGAGCTCGCAATATGTTATGCTGAGAATCTGTGGGTGTGTTTATAAGACCTGCAGCTGACTTGCATGCACAAAGGATGTAGCCTCCTCTTATCAGAAAAATGTGGGCTTCAGTCCTGCGGAAGAGGATGAATGCTTGTGTTACTTCACATTGAGTCTTATTTCTGGTTATAGAGCTGTAGCCCAACATAATGGGCCCAAAGTTTGGCTTTGACCAGACTGACTTTGGTTTCTGACAGACAAAAGCAGTGTTTTTAATTGTGACAGGCTATAAACTAGTTAGTTCCCCTGCAGTTCCCACAACAAAGCTACAATGAGAATCTGGATGACTTTCTACAGCACTGGAAAAAACCCTTGTTCCTAGCATCTCTTGGGCATACTAGAGTATTTCAAGCTAGTTTCACTTTGTCCTCAGCCAGCTCACAGGAATGAGAACCACAGAGCCACTTCATCTGAGCAAATATTTGGCCTTGATTACTATTGCAGGCTGAACCCAAAAACAAACAGCAAACATGAGGTAAGCTGAGGCACCATCAGCAGAGCAAAAGCTCATATAGTAACCTCAGGAAAGGCAGCAAGCTGAAAGTAGGGTTGCTCTCATTTTTGTAGAGAGGAAAAAAGGAGACTAAATTCCTGCTGTAGAAAGAAGGTGCTTGGGGAGAGGAAGTGGGGAGCAAACACCCAGTAGGATGCTTTTTGTTTAGAGATCATTACAAGTGACTGATGCTTAAAAGCAATTAGAACAATGAAAAAATTGTGAAGTAGCTAAAAACCATTCACCTTTATACATTTCTATGGACTGAGAAAAACTTAGTTCTGTTTTGCAAATGGCACACTTAGCCTGCTACTGAATTCTTGGTTCTATGAAAATGTGGCCCTGCCTGACACCTAGGAAGGAAAAGAGAAGCAAAGGGAATGTTAACCTCTCCATGGTCCTACCTTGCCAGGGAGAGGAAAACAGCATTTAGATGGATTTGTCAATCTTTTTAAGTATTTCTTCTGTATCAATATCTGACCCAAGCCTGGAAAAAGTGTTTGCTGAGTGTCACAAGCATGAAAGCTGCAGGGCTACAAAGGGGCTGGGGAGGGATGTTATTCTCCTCCTTTCATCCTCTGCTGAGTAAGAAGAATGCCCCCAAGCCTTCTAAACTCAGGAATCTGAAGCATTTCTTACTCCCCCCCTGAGAAAGGGGAGAAGGAAGATGAAGTATTTGTGATGTTAAAAAAGGATCCTTAGCAATTGTTGAACCACAGAGCTGTGAGGACAGGACAGACAAGCCTAAAATTATGTGCCTCTTACTGGCTGAATTATCACTATAGGAGCAAAGTCACAACAGATTGTATTTGAAAATGCTCAATTTATTTTCTGCAGCAAAGAGTTACTGTGCTTATCTAAGGTAGGTAACAGGATGTGTTCTGCTGGCATTTTGGACAAGTCTGGATAGGCCAAAGGCAGACAACTCATATTCTAAATCTTGCTTTTGGGGTAACGATACCTTTGCTGGATGGCTTGTATTCCTGTTGGCCCTTTTGTATAATGGTGTTGGATGGCAGTTTTCTGGGAATTTAAAGCTTGGCAGAAAATGCTGAACAGGAAGAGAACAGGGCTAGAGGAAACAAGGTAAGGAGGAGGATATACTTAAGTAAAAAGCATATAATGGTTACCATTGCACTTGCATTTAGAAATTGCAGTGATGGTTATATTAGAAGGTAAAGAGCTCTGGGCTGTTATTCTTAGTATGTTAGATCAGGAATGCGATCCCAAACCATGCATAATGGAGCTGTAATCCCATCTCAGGGTCTGGAGGAAATCAAAAGTTCCAAGTAAAATTTTCCTCTGCCTGAGATGGAGAGTTTTAATTCAGATGTGTTGCTGAGGATACTTCCCATGACTTCAGAAAGCACAACTGTGTGATAACCTGGTTCCCCAATAAAGGTCCCTTCTACAATGTAAATGTCACTCCTGTTTTATTAAACGGACGGACTCTGGCACAAGGTAAATCTACTTACTGTACCAGATAACAACTGAGGGTAGAGATTTATTCCTCTGAATTGTATCCCAACTGAGCAGAGATGTTAATGTGTATGTTTTGTCTTCCAACTGTGAATCTTGTCATTAATATGTTAGGAAAGTAAAAACATGTTCCTCTTTTACTAAAACTGAAGCAAGAACCACAGTGAGGGGGCAGAAGTTCAGCACGTTGTTCACACAGAACTGTGTGGATGGGGAGGTGGGGAGAGGTGGAAAGTAGAATAACTGTTTTCAATGCTATAGTATGCTAGGTACAGCTCCTCTCCATTCTCTTGGGGTGCAGGTATAGTTCCATCTTACATTTCTCCATCAGCAAACTCATTTTGAAAGACTCCCGTCACAGTGCCTCAGATTAATCTCTTCAGTTGTGCTGATGCATCTCTCAGTGGGCCTATAAACTAGATCAGTGAACTAATCTTTTTTTTTTTAACCTTCTTTTTAAACTCTATTTCAGTGATCCAGTTTACAACATGGCTTTTGAAATATCTGCATTGGTACCACTGGGGAAGTGGTAAGCTATGACACAGTACTGGGAATGAATGGCTGGTGGGAGAATAGATGACATCTTTAACCAGTTTTACAGATGAAGAGAACATTATGGAATTACACTCTGACATATGAAAATGAGCCAGTGAAGCTGTACCTTTTTGATAGCCATCCCAGAAGTTGGGAAGTCATGCTAAGGATAACATCACTCTATAAGAAAAGGGCAAGTATATTCTCGTCTTAACATCTGCTACTGGCCACTTCTGAGACAGGTTACTGGGCCATATTTACCTTAGTTCGATCCAGTGCAGGTCTTTTATGTCAGCTGTTCCTGTTAGAATTTGGACAAACAGAGCTAGAACGTGGGCTTAAATGGTTAGTCACTGAATTTGTAAGCTCTGACTCCCCAGTGGAAACATCACTTGCTTTCATTCCTTCCAGGTCTTAAATTCATGGTTTTCTTTCTTCTGCACAAATCAATTTGGATTTGGCATTTGTTGCAGCAGCAAAAAAATAAAGAATCAGTATATCACTGTTTGGGGAAAGGAAACTTACATGCTTTCTAATAGCTGGTGCCTACTTTCCAGACAGGTTGTTCAGAGGATGCAGACAGTAAATGGTGAAGTCCACAGTAATATGTTGCTTTCTTCTCCTACATACTCACCTCCAAAGAGCCACTTCCTTTTGTTATGGTATGTAAAACAAACAAACAAACAAACAACCCCCCCTCAAATTCTAATCTGCATTTACAGCTGCTCCTTGCTATGGCTGTACAAATTAAAGCCAGTACAGAGATGCATTTTTGAGAAATTCTAATTATGAATTTGCACTGAAACTATTGGTGTTTCAGGCTTCTGAAAAGCAGAGTTGAGGCTTCTTAGCAATACCAGATTGTGACATTCTGCAGATCTGTACATGTGTGGTTTCTGTCTAAAGTCACTGTGGTTAGTGACTTTAGCAATGTGACTTCGCTGATGAAGTAAACACCTTTTGTCTCCTTGTCCTTCTTCTTGTTTCCCTCTCTGTCTGTAAGCAATACAGTTTGGAAGAGTTTTTTTCTACAATGCAAAGCATTTGGAAATTATTCCTCAAATGAGTTTAGCTACTTTGCCTGTTTGTTAGATATAAAAATCAAATGCCTCTACATTTAGTGTTAGCCACAGAAGAGCAGGCTTCTCCCAGGGATTACAGCTTGCAATCAAACTCAAGCCTAATTGCCTTGGATTAGCCCAGTGTGGGTGAAAAGAGTGTAGTTCAGCAATTTCAACATTTGTTTGGTCTGTAGCAAAGGCTGACAAATTGGAGAAGCACCTCTGGATGCTCAGTGCTTAGTAGAAATTTTTCAGCTCAGAATGCTACAATTCTGTTAATTTACTCCCCCCAAACTGGTAAACCTGGCTGCTGTTGAGATGCTGTCTTTCAGAATTCAAAGACCATTACAGGTTTGTTCTTCCACTAGGTGCTGTCTTGCAAACATTAATGGAAAATGTGATTGAAGTTGATTAGAAGGATCAAATAAACATTATATGAATTTGTAGAAAGTAATGGATGTACAAAATTCACATGACAACTTTTTTAGTCATACTTCTCTCTTTGAGGTGTATTTTTTTTCCTGGGTAACTTCCTGCCACCAGATCAACACAAAAAGCCTCTGCACTGCATATTTGGCAAGCATAAATCTAAAAGTATTTTCAAAATAATCAAGCTACAGAAAGCAGACATTTCAAATTTGACTTGCCTCAGCTACCACAAATCTACAAATTTGCACATTAGGGAAATATTTGGAGTTTTCAAAGGAAATGGAATACTTCTTGATAAGGGAAAGGATGGAGTAAAACTGCAGAAATCTTTGTTCTGAGCTCATTTTGATGCTTTACTGCTGAAGTCATCAAGAGAGGTTTGCCATTGATTAAACAGGAGTGGAACAGAGTTTTCAAATTTCTTAAAAAAAAAAAAAGCCAAAACAACAACCCTTTAGAAGACAGTCCAGCCTTATGACTTAACTCTTGGACTCAGGAAGTACAGAGTACATCTGAAAGTATGAGAATCAGAAAAGATTCAGAAAATTTAAAATGTTCTCTATCTTCCCCTCTTTTAAAATGACATCCTTATCTCTGTATTTCATCCTTGCACTCACTACCTTTTGTTCCTCACATTACTGCCACTGTCAGTTCATTTTGTCTTTCATACTTACTTTCTCTGCTAAGATGTGCTAGTTTTTCTCCTTTAAAAGCTTTATTTAGGCTTGGTACTGACTGCTCTTCTTCCCTGAGTCATTTGGCTAAAGAGGCAGCCTCTCCTCTCCTTAAAGAGCTTTTGGTATACGTAGTAACCTCCAAGATGTTCATTCTGTTTCATTTTGGTGGGAGAATTTAAAACCTGTCTTTCAACTACTAAGCATCCTTTTTGTATGTTGGTCACTTTTTTCACTGATCAAAATGAGTCATTAGACACTGTCAACTGTATCACCTTCTAAGGCGTCTGATAATGTAGGTATCTCTAGTTGTCTCTTGTCCTAATTCCAGTTTCTTTCCATTCTCTGTCCTGGTGTTCTAGCAAAGTACTAGCAAAGACCTGTCTTGTATGTTCCCTTCTCTCACTGCCAAGTGAAATTCTCATTTCTATTTCGTACCTATATTTACACTTCTCATCTTTAACAACGACACCTCTGTATCCCTAATATTCAGTTGTACAAATTTTTCACTGCTTTCGGTTCTCCCACTGCCTTTTGTGCCTTGAGATATAAACGTTTAGGTTTGTTTCCAAATTGCTGCAAATGAATCTTTCTAAACCGGAAATGTTTCACTTGGACAAGTTACTCAAAACGCTTCTTGAACTCTGCTAACCTCTTTCTTTATCCAAGCCTCTTCCAGTTGTAACTTTGATATTAACTTTCATTGGTAAACTTAGCCTTTAGTTTCTGTTATTGGTGCCTACATTTGCCTTCCTTATGAGAATGTAGGAAGCCCTGAAGAGAAGGAGCCATGTCTTTTCACACCTCTACTGTTTTGGCATGCACTTTTTAATCCATTTTGAGTGTACTTTAATACGTGCACAGAGTGCAGACTGTTCAAATGCCTCAGCAACATCAGTGTCTGCCTGTGTCTCTGCTTCCCTCTTGCCTCAGTCCCTTCCCTTCATAGGATATAAAGCAATTCTCACATGCATCTTACTTTTTTGGTTATTTTTCACAATAAATACCCAGGTTGGATGGGGACTGCTTGACTGTGCAGGGATTTTTTTTCCATTCTTTCTCCTTGAGAATTTTTAGTGTAGTCTTTGGAGGACTGGGCCGTAGCCCATGACCCTGCTACCCCACACTGGCGGCTGAACCCAAGTTTCCTTCTCCCAGCTCTGCGCGCGCACTGGTGGCCAAGGCTGTGGACAGTAATCCAGAAGCCTTTTCAGCGTGCCTGGATGGCAGCGCTTCAGAGGCTGGCGCGGGGCCCGCGCCCTACGCGGGCCTGAGGCTGCGGGGCAGCCTGGGCCGGCGGCGGAGGTGCCCGCCCGGCGCGGGGCATTGTGGGGCCCGCCTGGCACGGCCTGGCGCGAGGAGTTGTGGGAGCGGCCTGGCATGGCTTGGCCTGCAGGGGCAGGCTCGGGGTCTCAGTGGCCGGGGCGGATGGGGCGCGCTGCCCGCCCCTCCCCAGTCCCTCGGCGGCCGCCACCGGGCCGCCCGGGCTGCGGGTCCGCGGGTCCGCGCCGCTGCTGCCCGAGCGCCCCCGGGGCTGGGCTCGCCCGCGGAGGGCGCGGGGCGGGGCGCCGCGCGCGCCCGGGCGTTGCTAACGGCGGAGGGCGCGAGGCCCCGCCCCTTTCCTCAACGGCTCGCCGCTTCCTCAACGGCTCGCCTCCTCCCTGCGGCGGGTTGCGATTGGCGGCGATGGCCGCCAACCCGCCGCTGCGGGCGCCGCGGTTGGCTGACGGCGCGGGGAGGCGGGCGCGGCGTTCTGGGCCGCGGCGGCTCCTCCCGGCCGGGTGCCTCTCAGTGCCGGTGAGCGAGAGGCGGTTGCGGTGCCTGCGGAGGAACCGGCAGCGTGAGGACGCCAGTCTCTCGCCGCGAGGAGCAAAGCCGCCGCCGCCGCGGCGTTTCCCCCCCTCCCAGGCTGTAGCCGGACTCAGGTGAAGCCGGCGGGCGGGTGGGCGCGGGTGGCTCCGGTTTGTCCCTGCTCGCGGCCCCGGCGCCTCTTTGTCCGGTGGAGCCAGGGGCTGCCCCTCCGCCGCGGGGGGTGCTGTTTGCTGCTCCTGTCCTCCCCCTTCCCCTTCCTCCCGGCGCGGGGCGGGAGGCAGCCCGGCCGGGCTCCTTGGATGCTCCGCGCCTTCGCCCCCCGGCCCGCCCTCCCCCTGGCTTTTGGGAGCGTGTGTGCCGTCGCGCTATGCGCGGCACGGTTGCATTATGCGCAGGGAGTTGCCTCTCTTCGCCCTCCACGCCCTGCTAACTGGCCTCCTCGGAGGTAGGGTGGCGGTATTCGCGCTCTTTTTCTCCGGACCGTCCCTCCTCCCTCCCTCTGGTGCGTCTCCCCCCTTCCCCCGCTGTGTTGAAAGTGTCCCTCTTTTGGAAGTAACGGGTAGGGGAAAATAGGACCGTTTGGCAGCTGTCAGGGCTCTAGCCTGAGTCACAGGCTGACAATCCTCCTGCAGACATTGCAATGGGCTTGGCTTCCGCCCTCAGATCTTGACTTCCTCATTCAGTTTGGTCTGTACAGTGAAGCCAGGAGAGAGGGAGGAGGGAGTGACAGGGCAAGATGAAGCTTGCAGTAGAAAGTCTTGCAGATAGCTCGTGCTTTCAGGCATGAGCTCCAGCAAACTGGGAAAAATTCTCCGGCTTTTAGTGATATTGTTACTAACCTGTCTCCAGTAGGTGTAGAAAGTAACAAGTTTCTCAGCCCTTGCCGATGGTGTGTACCCAATGGACTTAATCAGGGTTGTTTCTAATCTTCCTGAACACAGTGTGAAATGAGGCTTAAAACAATATTGTGTTCCCAGGAATACAGCRTAATTTTTCAGAAGTAAACTGCATGGGTCAGGAAGCTCTTCTTGTAGTGATTGTTCATCTTTTTTATTTTGTTTTATTTGTTTCCTCTCTCTCCTTACAGCTCTTCTTCCTCACCGTTTTTTCTCTTGAACACCTTTTGTGCTCTTCATCCATAGGTTTTTCTTCTGTCTCACATATTATGATGTCCTGAGCTGCACTCCATCAGAGTGGACTAAGAATCTAAGCTTTTTCTAAGTAAGCAGGTCTGTCCTAAACAGAGTCATCTGTCAAGTAATGCTCAAGAAGTTCAAGCTTCAGACTTGAAGAGATGTTGTAGTAGATGGACTTTGGCCTGCAGAATGTGATGTCTGCATCTCTGCCTGACATTATAAAGAAATATAAGTTAATTTGCATGGAGGAATGGAGGTTGTTGAACCATGTCTTGAAAGATTAAATTATACATCCTTAGCACTCTCAAATACATCTTCTCTCCGTAAGCCTAGATATGATAAAGTTTTAACTCCAACATAACCGCACTCTAATCAGTTACTGCCTGTGTACAGATGCTTTTGAAATTAGTCACCAGGTAACAATGTGACCAAGTCCACTTGCCATGCGGTTCCAGTGAAAATGGCAAATCATGGTGCAGATATGTGTTGACTCATAGATGTACTGTCTGCAACTGTAGCGCTCTCTCCCTAAGCTGAAATGAGATAAGCAAATATTTTTGCTAATAGGAAAGTTGTAATGGTGGGGAAACAATTGATAAAACATAAATGGAACTGCTTTTAGTACAAAAGGGTTTTGAAATTGTTCATAGTAACCACCAGAACTGTGTAAGAATGAGACTGTGTGGCTAGTCTGACCTTGTGAAAATAACTACAAAATGAAATCAGGCAACAGTTCATGAAGCTGCATGTCAGGCAGACTAAATTGACATGCACCCCTTCTTGACAGCTTTATTTGTTGCATTTATTTATATATATAAGTAGCCTATGAATAAAAGGCACAGAAACGTGTGTTTTGTCTTTCTGGAGACAGACAGGCAAAATTTTCAGTAACTTCAAGATAGCTGCAAAAGTGCTAGTGGTTGACAGAAACAGATCTGAACATTTCATATTTACTGGCCTGGCACCTCAAAGTGGGTACAACTAGCACCAGGCTGGTGAGTTTTGTGGTTCTCTTTGTAATATGGTGTCATCTCCTGGATAATTGACTTGTATTGCTAAGATCTGATTTTGGAAGTCTTCTGGAGAGGAGACTTTGACCTCAAAGTTTGCTTTATCAGGGAAGTGTGTATGTGGCTGTTTATTTAGAAACAGGGTGACTGAATGGTCGCGTTGCATCCATCCCAGAAGAATATGTGTAGAACCTGAAAGCTTTTTATTGGACCTTGTTTGCATAGATTGTTAGGATATTTCTAGAATGGTTCTGTGTCCCGTTCCCCCCCCCCCCCCCCAGTTATTTCCATAGGACAGTATTTGCCAGAGTGGTATCTTCATCCTAAGAGAAGAAAGAATAACTTTTTTCTTTTTTTGTTCCCCTCTAGGTGAATTTTAATATGCTTTGGAACCATTTTAAGAAAGCCAATATGTTGTGATAGCTATACCTGAATTTTTAAAGCAGATCACTAATGAATGAGTAATATAAAATAATAATGAAAAAAAATTATTTGTACACAGTAAAGTTCTAGGAAAGGAATTATAAGAATTTCTCATTTAGGAGGCTGAAATAGTCTGTGTTGTACGATGCATTATTTTGGTGGGTATTGTGAAAGTGCAGAGGATGAGGGTGTGTTCAAACTGTAGCAAGTAGTAGCTCTAGTACTCATCTTTGATTTAAAAAGTGCGTCTAGTGGAGTCAAATGCTGCAGGTGCTTAAAACAGCAGTATTTGGCATTGCAATTATTTCTAGTACAAATGCTGAGGCTTACATTTACCACTGCAACAAGCTATCTCAAAAACTTGAATTGTTATTATCTTGGTAGGTCTTTAAAAATACTGTGCTAAATATTTATAATAATGGATAATTCACAGGTTAGCACTCTGACAGGCTATTTGCATGCAGATGAGAGGGAGTATATGTATGCTGACATGGCTAGTAATTGCACGAAAATAATCTCCCAGTAAACTTGAAGTATAAAATAGCTTGCCTACATCCTAAAATCCAGGTTCGTTCTGTGAATCCCAGGATATTGAGCAGCTGGGAGAGGGAACGTGTTACAGATACTCCAGTTTCAGAGTTCTTCCACTTCTATTTTGGGTGGAATGAATTACTTGGGACCTTTGGATACGGAAGTCTTCTGAATCTCCTGCTTCATCCTCCACCCCAGGCCCTGTGTCTTGCCCAGGATCATGTCACTAAGGAATCTGTGTGACTATAAGAGGGTGAGATTACAAGTGGGCCCTTTGGAGGTACAGGCACCCTTATGGTTAATCTAGGATTTACTGAAAGGGGAAGTCAAAGTTCAGGTCGTCTTACATCCGTCCACCTGCTTTACTACATCTGCTTTCTTGTGTGCTAGCTTCAGGTTATTGGATAACATACTGAAGTTTACTGATGACTAAAGTAAACCTTAGAGGCACAAAGTTAGCGTGCATATCTACTAAGAGGTGTTCTTTAAAACCGAATGTATGACTTAATATGGTTTTGTTTATTCAGCTCAACACTGTGCTTGGTGCCCTCTAATATACATTTTTATCTTTGATTTCTTGTAGAAATAGCTTAATAGTCTTTGTTTTCTTAGTTTATAATCGAGGCACAGCTGTTTGCATGTTAAGTAGAGAAATTGTGTGCCTGATGTTCAGTCTTCTGTGGGTTGTAACAAGGCTATAACAACACAGGATTGCCTACAGCAGCATTGTTTTTGCTGGCAATTGCTCTAGCTCTGTGGTGGCTTGGTGACCTTGTACCTTAAGTTGCTTTTCAGTTTAAGCACATCATGCTTATAACTGAGTGTTCTTGTGTAAAAAGATGTGTAAGCTAGCAACCTGAGGTAAATAGTGTGATAGGACAGTAATACTGCTGTGGAAGCCAATGCATATGTGCGTTGTCCTGCTAAATGAAATGCATCAATTTACAGGGTAGTATTAACTTCATGCCCCGGTTTAATTATATTTTTTTCCCCTTTCCCTCACCTCCTTTCTCTCTCTCTTTCTCTCTCTCTCTCTCTCTCTTTTTTTTTTTTTTTTTTTTTTTTTTTGTGTGTGTCTGTGAGAACTTGTTCTTGAAGTAATAATCTCAGCACTGGTTTCTCTTGCTATCCAAGAAGCTACTGTAGCAGTTTAGCATCTTCTGACCTGACTCCAACCCAGTCTTGCGTGACATAATGAACTAGTGCCTGTTTTTTAGTTAATGGCCCTTTAGTCTGTTACTGTTCAAGGCAATATGCTGCTTCTCTGAGCATCCTAAAAAGTCTAAGGAAATATGGCGACTACAACTTTCCAGTAACAGAACTGTGATTGATTTTACTGCATGATACTATGGGGTCTAGCACTGCTAAGTCGTGTCTTTTTTAAACATGGCAAAGTAGGAACTGTAAAGTTGATATAGCATATTTGTCTACTGCAAATTACTTCTGAAACAAATAATGCAAATGTATTACTGTTGCATGCAGAAAGGTATAATGAAATACAGTGCTACATATTGTGGTTTGACTCCATAACCTCTTTATGAAATTTATGCCTCTAGAGTTTTGTATGTAGCATTTGAACTCTGCTTGTCTTTGTGACTAGAAGGTTAAAATTCTCCTACCGTGAATATACTAACTCCACTGAGAACAGTAAATAAAACCACATGGCTAAGTGATATCAGTAAACTGAAGCTTATGATCAGTGTACATTGAGGGAAACTTAACTTGGAAATCTGTATCATAAAATCTCCTTAACTGATGAATACCTCTATTCATCAAGAGCTACCATTTTAGTGAGTCTCGGCAGGAAATCCATTGTGATGTATGCCTCAAAACGGAACCAGAGCGCTGATTTGAATGAAAGCAAAGTAGGCGTTCAAATTTGTAAGAAAGAGGTTTAGACAAATTTTACAGCTTACCTGACTGTACAGGACCGTCAAAGTTTTTTTGTTTTTTTTTCTGGGCCACTTCCTGTTTAAAATGTAAGATTTAAAGCATGCTCTTGTAATAGTTTACTTCCCTTTTTATTGTTTGTAGTGATGAGAGTACATTCAACTTTTTTTTGGGGGGGGGAGGGGGTCAAGACTTCATCAGTTTACTTGAATTTAGGCTCTTTTAGTTAACCTGGAGGTGCAGGTGATTTGACTTTAGTTGAAGTCAGACTTGTCCTACACTCAGTCCAACAAGTTTTACTGACATACGTAGAGTTGCTTTAAGTATTTAAGAAAAAACATGGAAATATTGAATTGATGCTACAGAAAAATTGTAGAGGCTTCGATCTTTTTCTCCAAACATAACTTCAAACAGCCTGCTAATCAGTTTGTAGGTAACTATGAACTTTATCTGTGGCTGAAACAGGAGATTCTAAAATAATTTTTGGTCAATAAGCTCTTCTAGGGAGGGACTGTTACACTATAGGTTTGCTTGCCATTCAATGCAAGATATTCCAGTCTCGCTGTGCTCAGAATCAATAAAATCAATTATTTTGAGAAAAGTATAAGTACAAATTAATTTTTATTAATAACATTTTTTTAAAATTGATAGTCTGTGTCAGAACTTAAACATATTAGAACAAATATATAACGCTTAAATATAAGAACTTGGCAACAAACATGCAGTGTAAATCTGGAGTCAAAACAGTGAACTGGAAGAGGAAGCTCCTGGCTAAGCGCTTGGAACCAGTTTGTTGAGATGATAAATTGACTTTTGACAGTTTCTTCTGTGGATGAAGAAAAAATATTCTCTGGCTTTAGTTACAGCTTAATCATCTATGGTTTAAAATTTAGAGGAGGATATTTTTTCCTTGGCCTTTTTTGTTTGTTTTTTGAGGGATGGGGTGGGGTGTTTTTTAAATGTTCAATTAATAGAAGAAGCCAGAAGGGATGGAATTGGGGAGAACCAAAACATAGATGGTATCCAGAAACAGCCAATTTAATTTATAAGTCGGTGATTACAGATATTATCTACATAAGAATTTTAGTTACCTTTTGCTTATAAATGCATTTGAAGAAGTCCAAGAAGAACATTCTTTTTTGGTATTAATGGAATTTGTTTTTTTTTCAGCAGATTACCATTTAATGTATTTTACTTTTCATTGAACTTCCTCAGTAAATACAAACCCTCTCCCTCTCCCTCTCCCTCTCCCTCTCCCTCTCCCCTCTTCAGACTTTATAGAATTGTTTAAATAAATGGATGCAGGAATATGGTAGACTATAATAATTAGGTATTTGGGGATAATTGAAACTGTCATGTTTCAAATGGATATATCTGCTTACTGACAAAGGAATTTTCTTTTCCTAAAGAAGAGCGTAAGTGCAAAATAAGATAGAAATAGCCTTAATTCAGCAGGCACGAGAACTCTGTTTAAACTGTGGCTTAATTTGTGACTTAAACCAATTCACTTAGGTTTTATCCTCTGGGTTATGTGACAGTATGAATGTTAATAGCAGATCCTAAAATCTTTGACCTTTTGTTAAAGCAGTAAAATGTTCTGAATTATTTTAATGGCTCTTTCCAAATCAAAGTTTAGCATATATTAACTTACACTGCATTAAACTGCAAGTTTATGATGGGAAATGTAAAATGAGGACACACAAATGGGATGAGCAAGATGCATTAGCTATAATTTTGCTTTAAAGGTGAAATTCTCAGTTTATTAGATTGACTGGTATAACTTCTAAAGATAAGATATCTGCATATTTTCTGTGTAGCATTAGCATATACATGTACGTAGTCAATTTTTTTTCTTCCTCCACAAAGTGAGAATTTATTCTCAAGTCTTTTATGTGGCAAATATTAAGTTTTTCCTGTTGGGCAGAACTGTATAGATAGACTTTAATTCCTTAAAGCTCTAAAAACTTGTTGCAGATTTAACTGATAAAACCAGTATAATGCAGTGGGTTAATATTTATCATGAAAAAGAAAACTACATTAATGGTTCAGCTCTTTCTTCTGTAGGTAAAGGGAGGAGAATCGCATAGACTTGAGTCAGCCACAGCAGTGTGGTGTGTATGGTTGCGGAAAATGTTGCTAATTATGGTGGAAATACATGAAACAGCTCTGCTACTCTGTTTAGTATTTCCTCATCTTGTTTTTTTATCCTGTTGTTAACAAAAGGCAAAACTTCAGTGGAGTCTTCCAAATTATATTTGCGTTCTCTTTCTGGGCCAGTGGAATGTCATGATATCTCAGTCTTCTGTCAAGGAAAACTTTCTTCTGCCTCCCTTCCCCCCTTGCCTGCCCCCCCCCCCCCAAAAAAAAGTGGCTTTTCCTATAATGCCAGAATGGAGAAAACTTTTTATGCCATATAGCCCTGATTGTAACAGTTCAGACTAGGTTCCTGCTTCAAGTACCTTTGCTTTCACTTCAGATTGAAGGATGGGCATCTTTTCTTCCCTTTTAATAGAAAAGTCAGTGCTTCAGGAGATCCAGACAGGAGGGCATGGTTGGGTGAATTCTAAAATGACAAAGAGTCAGGAGATGCCTAATGCTGTTCCTTTTTAAAGACTGATATATCTGGCACTCAGAGAAGAAACCAGAGGCCTGGAAAAGAGGAAACTAACTAGAAAATTACTTGGCTGAGGTGTACAGAACAGGCAAATGTTCTTTGTATGCTGTGCGGCCCCAGAGAGCCTTCCCTAGAACAGTGGCTACAATGGATGGCTATGCAGGGGTCGTGAAGCTGTGCAAGACCTTGGAGGTAATAGGGAAATGTTGCAATCGGAATGTTTCAAAGTTCTCAGTCCATCTTGAATTTAGTATTTACGGTCAGTGAGGTTGTTTTCAACTTGGCCTCCGATATGTCCTGAAGCCTAAGGCTACCTAGCTCTTCTTTCAATGTAGGAATCCCTGTTCTCATGTCCAGAAAGAGTCGCTTGCCTCCTGCTCCCTGTCTCCAAGATCACCTCCAAAAGCAGAGGTGGATCATCTTAATGAATCCGTATGCACAGGCAGAAGAGTGGAGGTGGTAGGCTAATCTTTGTCAGGGTGGTAGGCTTCTCTGTGCCAGGGATTTTGCCTACCATTTCCATAGCTGCTGTTAATGGTGGAGCAGAACTATTTGAAACAAGAATGAAAGTATTACATCTGGCAGAAACTTTGTACTCTGTCATAATTTGGTATAGTAGACTGAGCTGTTAGTATCTAGAAAAGCTTGATTCCCACTGCAATGTAAAAATCCTTCTAAAATGGCTTGCCAGCCATATTTGCAGTTTTTCTTGATTCTTTCTTATATGAGCTGGAAGAAAATTAGTATTGCTGATGCTGAGACCGAAACAAATTCTTAGTTAACATAAGCAAGAATAATTGTTCCTGTAAGATGACTTGATCTATAGCCACATACATGTTAAATAATTGTCTCTGAATGAGTGAGCCGTATTTTTCTTCTCTGTCTTTTAAGTAGACATAATTATTTTATTCCTTGTTTCCACTTGTGATGTAAGAAGACCTGTAATTGAGAAAGATGATAAGGGGTGTTAATTGAAATTGATATAATTGATATAAAACTGTGTGTTTTATTTATGGGCAGAAGAACTGCCTTATGCTGAAGTGCCCCAAAGAGTTCTTGGCAGATATCATCTTAGCCTTAAATCGGAATGTTAGGGAAGGGATGAAAAGTGACCTTGAGATAACAAGAAAGGACTGAAACTTTCCAAGCTCTTCCCCCCTCCGATGCAATGTCCCCAGGGAAGTCTGTGTGCCTGATCAGAACTTTTGCCGTCCATTATGTCTCCTGCAAAAAGTCTTCCAGCAAAACAGTTTGAACAGCAGGGATGGGCAACAGTTTTCTGAACTACAGCTGTCTTCTTAAGCAGGATTACTTTGCTGAGTGGTCACGAAGAATGTGTTCTCCCCCTGGAATGTCTTCCTTGTGGGCATACTGTCTCTGGAAGAGGAATTCTCTCCTCTGCTGAGAAGGCATGTACTGTACACGCACTAATGAGAAACAACAGTTGCAGAAAGTGCATTATGCAGGATTGTAAACTTTGAATATTTATTCAAAGTGAATGGGGTTGGGTGGCAGCCAACCTAGTTTTGTCATGCTAAAGACTGGCCTTGACATTAACAAAGGCTACCCTCCCCCTCCCTAAACCAGTATTTGGTGTCTTTAAACAATGTGCACGGGCTTAATAACACTGATTAACTTGACTGGTGTCATGTACATTGTCATGTGTCTTTGTGTCTCACTGCGGTGAGAAGGTGCACTTAAAGTATGGGCAAGCATATCCTCGTCAGCATTAACCTAGCTAGATTTAGTGATGCTAGCGTTTAAGTTTCTTTATGGCATGCATTGCAGTTGCCCAAGATCTTTTCTGTGCTTGTATAACCTATGGGGAAGCCTATGCTATCCCATTTTCACTATCTTGTTACCCAGACCTGGCCTTTCCAGATCAACACTGATTTGTGTTACATCTACATGTGCTGTACTTGTAGCTTCTGATTGCAGTGTGGATCTAATCTTGGCCTTAACTTGAATAGTGGGAAGAAAAGGTGACTACTCAGCTGACTTGTAAGGGCAATGTCTTACTTGTGTATGGCTTGTAGCCTTTGTAATTTGCCACAAAAAATTCTTGTTTTACAGAGCAAATCTCCTGTGTCAGCTGTTACAGTAGAATGTAGAAATACTGTTTCATACACATCAGAAAGTGATGCTGGGCAGCTGATTAAGAGAACTGGATGCACAGCGATTGAGAAACACTTATTCCAAGTTCATTGTTCTGAAGATACCTGGCGGATGCCTTTAGGACACCTGGAAGTCGTAGAGTCCCCTTCAATTCCTTTCTTCTGTCTTAATGGGTAGATCAGTTCAGTAGATCAGTTTGCTCTTGTGTAATACAGGTATCACTTATACATTAGATAAACACATTCTTTGTTCTTGCTTCTAGAAGCCCTGTGCATAGAGAGAAGGCACTTAAAGCTGTACCTTGCGTTTAACTTGCTGTAATAAACATGGTAGCTGGCAAGTCTGGGCAGCACTACAGTCAAACTGAATTTGCAACAATAATTGCCAGCAATCTGCATTCCAGTTGTGAAATAAATCTTTCAACAATGTAGCGTGTGCGTCAGAATGCGACTAGAGAGGAAAGCAGTGAACTACAGTAAGCCTAATAGTGACCATTGTGAATCCCAAATAAAGCTGAACTAGAAGAAATGAGTCTCTGTAGCAGCACAGCATTCTAAACAAAACGGTAAGTGGAACTGAATGCCTCTTCTGCTCAGGAGGCTATATGTGAGGGAATATTAATAGTAAATTCTTGTACTTGCTTGATATTGTATTCTTTAGTGGGATAACTGAAATCTGTGATTCTTTAGTTTTGTCTGAAGCATCAGGCACTGTATGTCACAGTATACTGAACTTCAGAAACAAGTAAATATAACCAGTTCAACTGTCTCAGCTTCCTGTCAGCTTTTGCCCTTCCCTTCCTCTCTTCCCCCTGCATATTCATTTCTCAGCTTTAATGATTCAGACTTCAGTTTTCATATTACTTACCAATTAGATCAATCTATATTAACAAACTTTGCAATTTTCTTTCCCATAAAAACCGTGGCACATGCAGCTGTGAAATGTCAGCCTGATCTCTCCTAGTGAGATGAGACCTGAACAATTAGTGAATCCAAGGGAATTGTAGTCTTTGTTTTATTTTTTTTAATGTTGTCAGTTCATGGTTACTGTAGACAGTTTAGCCACTTAACTAGGCTACTTACTGTACTTTCCAGTTGCTCTTAAATGCAACTGCTTCTGTTGTTTTGGTGAACTATATTCAGCTGTCTGGGGAAAGTGAAATAGCTGAGTTTGCGAAAATAAGGCAAGTATTATCTGTTCAGATTGTACGTTTGACAAGGATTCCTGACATATGACTGTTATTGATCAAACTCTAGTTTGTAACGCTAGCCTCTTCTCGAAGTCGGATTATTTTTTAAATGCTCTATACTAACAAAGAATCAAGTTTCTTCACTGAGGAGGGTTTAGCTATAATAGAAATAGAGCTGTAACTGACCAGTAATGCTGTAATTCTCTAATCTAAAAGTCTTGTCTTGCCTGTAGAAATGGTGTATATCCTTTTTACTCTGTGAAAGGATTTTTGTGATGTAGGCTATTCTGTCGCAACCTGCTAAAGGTAAACCAGTTTTGAAAAGAGCATGTGAACTGTGTTCCTGAAATGCTTGAGAAATGTGATCTATATAAACGAAGGGAATTAACTTTAGTCTAAATGTGTTTGCAGTGCTATTTACTGTTCATTCTTTTCCTCACCCTGATCCTTGGGGTAGTCTTTTTGCAGTGCTAGCATAAAGGCCACTAGACAGGTCTTGTGTGTGGAATCACTTCATGGGAAATCACAGAAAGTTTTTCTATCAGTGTCTTACTGCTAAACATGCAACAGAAGAAAATTGATCACCCACATATATCCTTTTTCACGTGGACTCAAAGTCTTAAATAGTTAAGTTCTAAAATAGTGATCTGAATTGGCATGTATACAGTGCATTTGTCTGGTTATTTTACGTTCTCCATAGCCCCAGTGTTTCATAAATACTATAGGATCTTCTCAAAGTAATTCATTGAAGTAGGGAAATGCTTTGTAATTAAAGCCACCTATCCCACTGTAGTAATGTCTCTTTGCTAGAAATGAGACTGAAGCCTGAAAAGAATATTGTGGCCATCCCTAGTTAAATGACAGTTTGGGTTACTCTAACTAAAAGTCCTTTCATTGCCTAGCTAGCACTGTAATATTTGTTAGTAAATGTGCTAAAACTACTGCCACTAATGCTCTTGAGTATATTCTATTTCTACTTCAGCCATTACCTTGATAGTTTAACATAGGCCAAGCTCATCTTACTGAGCAGTGGCGCAGTCCCAGAAACAACAATTCTGTGGCTGCTGAAAGAGTAAACATGGGGGGGGGAAGGGGGGATAATACAAATAGTTCTGGAAAATTAAATTGCAAACAGATAATGTTTTATACTTTTAGAAGTTGCAAACACTGTAATCCAGAGGAAAGGACCTTAGCAGAGGCAGCTTTTTTCAAATGGGACAAGGTGTTTGTTTCTAGATTTCTGGGAAGTGTTTGATACCTTAACTGAAGGAGAGAAGCATCTCATAACCCAAACCATAAGGCTATAAAACTGCAAGAAGGGTAAGGCAAACTTCTGTTCGTATGATTGTCTTGCAGTGAGGGTTTAGGTAAGTCTACCTAGTTCAAAGGGAATGGATAGCATCTTAACGTAAAGCCAGTGTTTAATTCACTCATCTCAAAAGAATCTGCAGGGGAATATGTATGTAAAGGATTCTCACAATTTTTTTTTTTTTTTTTAAGGTTGGATACATACTATTAATATCTTGACCCCCTCCCTTCGGGACTGTACAGACTCCTTACCCCCATCTGTAACTGCATGACATCTTTGTGGTACCTATGTAGCTAGTTAAATGGAAGAAGAATGTTTTTTGCACCTGGAAAATGGAAAACAAGCAAGATTTGACCAGCCTATTCTTCAGACAACTATTAACCACAATAAGGGAACATACTAAGTTAATAGGGAAGTGACTGCAGTATTTCATTTTTGGAAACAATACTAGGAAGAAGGCATTTAAACTCCAAAGTAGGATGGTCTCTCTTCCTTCTGTTTTTTTTGCCTTGTTACCTATAGACTAATATTGTATCAAAAAGAATATTGTTAACGGTATTCTCATCTGGCAGTTGCACGATATTCATGTGAAGATAAATGTCCTTGCCCCACATAATTATCTATACCCAAAATGCAAACCACCAGGCAAACAAATTGCTTCCTGATTTGTTCCTAAAATGGTAATGGCTTACATTCAGAACAGTGTTGCTACAAAGCTGCAAGTCTTACTTACTTGACTACTTAATGGATTTTTAGAAATGTCTAGTGAAATACAGCATAAGACAGCAAGATAAATTTTGAAGACCATGAGATGGAACTTGCTGAATCTGTTTTCTCTGTTGGTACTGTTCTCGCTGACAAGGCAAATTAATGGTTGGTTTGTGGCATCACTAGTTTAGAGGCCCTGTGGGATACAAGTCAGCCTTGAGAATAGCAATGATACAATGTTACCTTGGTGTGATCCTCCAGTTTCTTAGTTCTGATACCTGTGGATTCTACTTTTTCTGGAGCATGTGAAAACTTGTTTGTGTTGATGAGAATAAAGCTATTTTGTGCTGTTATACAACAGGATAATGCTCAAGTGTGCTTAAAATTTGATGTGCAGACCGTCTTCTTTTAATCTCACTAGTTAATAGTCCTGGCATTAAAAAAAGTCAAGCATTTGCTGAGATTTTAGAATAGCCATGTTAGGCCTTTTATCTTCTGTCTGGAATAGTTTTTGTGTCCAGTCCTGGGAATAAAAAGAGATAGATACTATATAATGATCCCTTAGAGGCTGAAGAATGCAGTCTTGCTGCAGGTGAGATAATTTAGGGGTTCTCCTCCTGTAAGGGATTTGATCAATCTCTGTAGTTACCTTCTTTTCTCATTCTGTTAGGATCTATAACTGGCTGGAGATACCCCTTGAAAGATTTCTTGTGGTTTAGTGTATTTCTTACCAAAAATAATTAGTCTTTATCCCAGAACAAATCTCCAAGGTGTACTGAATGCATGTACTCTACAAGCAGCAAGGGAGTCAGGAATATGTTTCAGTTTAATGTAGGACACTTCAGAAGGCTGGTTACTTAGGATCCCTCAGGAAATGATGAAACTGAATTTAGCTGAAGCATAGTGCCTCTGTGTCCTGCTTGATTATAGCCAAAAAAGGCAACTGGTTAGATTCTTGGGAGTTGCATATGCAGGAAACTGTGTAATGAAGGGTAGAGCACAGCTGTTGCCTTGCCAAACCTGATACAACTGTGAACACAATTGAATGCTTGATTTCCTTTTTTTTTTCTTTCCCCTCCTTCGCTCCACTCCCTTTTTTAACCCTTTGACCACAACCTGCAGTGGATACTCTGCAGCATCATAGAGTCTCAATATCTTTTTTATATTGTCATTTTTCTCTATTTCCTATGTATTTTCTTGAGCCAGCTGTTGTGGTGGAGTCTTGAATTCTCTTGACAGCTCATGTTCTTCATGGTGAGCTCTTAATTGCATCTTGTCCAACTATCTAAATAAAGGCAGTTTTAATTACTTTTGTTTATGCGCTGGGCTACCAGAGTGCTATTTCTTTGCTTTCCTTGATGTAGGCATGTTTGTTTTTCCCGGAAATTAGGTTTTTTTTCGGAGTTGGCTTGTATGAGTGCTTTTTGAATCTAGGTTCTGATGTAATCTTAACTCTTGTCTAAGGAGTTGCCTCTTTTTCTTTTCTTTGCTCCAATCTCAGTTTAACATGAACTCTTACTAATTAACAGTCAATATAATTTTGAAGCTATGCTAAAATAACCTGTTGATCTTAACATAGCAGGTGAACTGGGCTCCATTCAGAGCTGCTTCTTACTGTTGTAAAATACTCTGCTTTGAGGATAGACTGAAAAGTTGAGTAATGACATACAAAATATATGTTGTTTTCTGCTATTGATTTTTAATCTGGTATTTCCATGTCTTGCTTAACTGCTAACTAGAAATCTTCATGGGATTGAAACTGTCTATATTGTATTTGCCATGGCGCAAAGTTGTTTGTGCAGTTTTCAGAGGGCCAGATGAGTGTGATGAGTCTGCTGGGGTTCTCTGCCACAAATCCCTTCATAGCGTCCCCAGGAGGATCTGGAGTCCCGACTGAAAATATGAAAAGCTAGAGAGGAGGAGATGCTGAGAATCACCATAGTGGTAACTGAGATGGAAATGTCAGTGATCTTGTGGGGAAGGAAAGATGAGGTAAAGCGTGGGATAGCTGACTGCCATTTCCTGTGAGGCTTAAGACAAAGATTTTAAACTTGGGCTGAAGGGAAGTATTATTTTTGGATTAATTTTCTCTCTGTTTGCTAAAAAATTCTTCACTGTGAATATATAGCTATCCATACAGTCCCTTGCACAAAGTGGTGTACCACCTACAGTGATACATTTCTTGAAAGGAATTTCCCTACATGCTTACAAATGATTGATTTGGGGATCTGTACCCATTTTTATTATAGCTGATGTTTTTCTGGCTTCACTGCTTGCTAATGCTGGGATGCGACAGCTATTGTTGTTCACATGCATATTTTGAGAGTTGGACAGCTTCTGTCCTGCCCTCAATACCCTTTTGTCTGGGGTATCTGCGGTCAGATTTCACCTATTTGATTTGCAGACTTATTTGTAAATATGAGTATGTTCTGTAGAAATGTTATCCCTGTAGCTCCTGACAGCCTTCTGTGACATGAATATTGACATTTGCATTTCCCATTCCTTTCCTTTTGTTGGTAGAGCTCTATGTCCTACCTAGTTACTAATATATATATATTAAGGACAGTGACACCTTTGTGAAGAAGAATCCAAGCAGTAATGTTTATGGGACCTTATAAAAAGACTGCTGTTAGCTGGTTAATGAGCCTTGATACATGGTCCTTTCTATTGACTGAAAGGGTTTCTGAATGGCACCAGTAAAATTGCCATTGTATAACCTGGAAGCTCCTTGGCAATAGTGTTCTGGTTTTAATGAAACACTAAATCCCAAGTGCCATTTTCTGAGCATGCTGCCTCAATCTCCCTCTTCTAGTGGTGATGCTCTCTCCTCTACCCAGCCACAGTTTTTTAACAACTTGATAGGAGGATCTCTATAGAGAATTTTTGTCTGTAAAATTTCCTGACAAGTTTCTCCTACTAAACTGTCTTGAAGATATTTTGCTATCGAATGTGAGAGACTGGAGAACAGATATTGACTGGTGGGCTGAGTGTTGCCACTAACTTGGCAGTGGAAAGTATCTAGTTTCTGTTTTAACTGGTCTCTTCACATTTTCTATGATGTCTCTTAGGAACAAGGTGCATCTTGTGTATTGTCTAGGCTGGTATATGGCATTTCTAAGGAGCTGTGATATTTGATTCCTTGATTATCAGAACAAAGTGATAGGAGGTAAAACAAAGTTGATTAAACATTTGACATGATATTCCTGAGCTAATATCTCTACCAACTAGAGTGCTGAAAGGCCAGTCTTCACCTAAAAAGCACTAACATAAGACCTGATGCTATGAATATTGGCACATCTTACGAATTATTTGATGCTTGCCACTTTATGTTTTCTCTTTTCTGCCAAATGATGGCTTCCAAATGCTTAATGGTCAGTGTTTTGAGTGTGCGTGTTGGGTGTGTTTTTTTTTTTTTTTTTTTTTTTTTAATTTTTTTTTTTTTTTTTTTTTTTTTTTTTAAACTTCTTGCTAGTTTGTTTTTTCACATCCTCTTGGCAGGCCAAACCTTGACCAGATTGGAGGTTTGACGATTATCAGCGCTTACTAACATGAAACTAAAGGAGAGAAGTCACGCTCAGCTGGCCAAGAACTCAAGAGTTCTTAGCATGTGCCTGTCTACCTCTAGGAGTTTGCAAGGCAGCTTAAGGCTTTAAAAATCTTTATTTTTTTCTCTTCTGGCAGGTCCCTAATTATAGAACACAATGGCGCAAAGAGATGCAGATAAATACCTTTATGTGGACAAAAACATCATCAACAACCCCCTGACTCAGGCTGACTGGGCAGCCAAGAAGCTGGTATGGGTTCCATCAGAGAAGAATGGGTTTGAGGCAGCTAGCCTGAAGGAAGAAGTAGGAGATGAGGCCATTGTGGAACTGGCAGAGAATGGGAAGAAAGTGAAAATAAATAAGGATGACATCCAGAAGATGAACCCTCCCAAATTCTCTAAAGTGGAAGATATGGCAGAGCTGACATGCCTGAATGAGGCTTCTGTGCTTCACAACTTGAAGGAGAGATACTACTCTGGACTGATCTATGTAAGTAATAATCTCTATTGGGGAAGGAGTTCCTGATTACACAGTACATGAACTTGCTTCTCAATTGCTTATGTTAACCTTTAATTGCCCTTGTACAAAACTCTCATGTGACTTAGCTTCTTCCCTCTACTTAAGATTTTTTCACTAAACTATGCCAATCCCACTCTAGTTAGAAACTTTCAAGGAATGCTGTGGTAAATCGGTCTTTATATTTTAATATCTTCATTTGCTGAATATGTTTTGAATACCATTTAACTTGCTTTCAGCAAGAAGTGAGAGCTATTGGAAAGTGGTAAACAGGAAGTCTGATCTGAACTGAGCCGAGCAGTAACAAAGCCACAGTCCTGATATATACCTAACACTTAGGTTTGCTTTTTCTCACTTTTGGAGCTTCAGTGGGAAAGAATGCTAATGCCAAGCTGTTTGTGTCTTGCAGAAATTCTGGGCCTTAAAGTGTATTTCTAGGGAAGGCACACATTCTGTATATGCTTGCGGATGGGAAATATTTCCCTTTCTTTCCACCCCAAAAGGGACAAGAGCAGAGACTCTTGCTTCTCATTGCTGTAGAAATGATAAAAATACCTGTATGTGACCAACAGTCATACCCAATAAAGTGTGTGGCAACTACCACATTAAGATATCAAAATGCAGAAATAGGGAAGGATGAAGGAGGATGATTTGGAACCTTGATTAGTTTTCCAGTTTCCTTCTGATTTTCTTCTTCATGTGGTCTGTGTTTAGCCAACAGATGTGTGTCTTGATAGCCTGTACTTACTAATACTCTAGAGACATGGAATGGATCATTAAACTTAGTGGTAATGTAAAATCTTGGTGCAGTGACTATTTAAAACAGGAACCAATGTCTCTTGGTGTATGCGTCCTCCCTGAAACAAATCTTTGCTTGATCTTACAGAATTAAAATGGGACTGCCTAAGATGGTATCCTCATATATCCACATATATACATACATACACACACAATGCTTACTACCTCATTGTACAGAAAGGGAGAGATGGTCTTTTAGCTAGTTGTCTTCTGTGGCAAGCTGCAGATGATCTCTGTTGCTGTAGCAGGGAATGGTGGTGTCTGGGTCAACACACAGCAGGAGTTCACCCTAGCTGTCCATTTCCCGTAGAAGCCTCTGTGAACTGTTGCCTCCTAAGTTAAGGAGCATGAACATAAACTAGAAACTCTGGGTCTGGCTAGTGCTGTGACCACTGTTCTTCTGGAGTGGCACAGAGGCATGAGAACTGCTGCATCAATCATCAGAGGACTTCTGGATGATGCAAAGCTGGTATAAATTTAGTCTGAATGCTGCTTCCTGATGTCAAAATTATGAGACACAATGTGGTTGCTGCTTGATGCAGTTAGTTATTCTATGTCGTTGAATAACTCCTCTGACAATTAGTCAAAATCTATTCGCAGTGTCTCAGGGTGCTACTCTTGAGCTGAACAACTTATACTTAGGATCAAAGGGAAGAATCCTTGCACTGTGGTGAAATAGGATGTGCAAGATCAAATTAATGTGCAATGCTTCTAGAACAGGAAACATTGCTAGGTTATGTAATAAGTTGTTGAAAACACTTCTACAGCATCTTAAAGTCTGTTACATGCTATGCAATGGGCTGTTTCACATGTCTTGCAAGATATCCTCTGAAATTTCAAACATGGTCTGTGATGGTAATAGGGTTCTTCTAATTGGATTATAAGGAGGATTAAAAAAAAAAAAAAACAAAACACAGCCCTTGCACCCTTCACTGCTGTAAACCTAACATAGTAATGCTCTATTACAGAATCTTAGTCTTGCCAAAACCGCATTTCTGTGCGCTTGTGAAATGGCCTGATCTCACCTGTCAGCAGTTCTCAGCAAGTCAGGAGATTAGGATGAAGGCCTAAAACACTTTCTTTGGAGTGACTGTTGCTTGATCATTAATCCTTTTGAAGAAGGAGAATACATGCAATGCATCTCTAGCATAGAGGGCTCTGGAAAGATCATAAGCATAGTTTAGTTCTATTCTTGGCCTTTCTTTCTTGCCAGCAGGATTCTTTTTTTTAAATCATATTTTTATGTCTATCCGTCCTATAAAAGGAGGGGGGGAAACTTTAAGGCTAGTGCAGAGAAATATTGAACAGGGAGTGTCAGACATTTCAAGAGCTAAGAACTTCAGTCTGCCTCACCAATTTGCTGTTCCCGTGTGCTGATTGGTTCTGTGCTGTGGTGACTTCCTGACAGATTGACTTTCATATTAACCCTTTCTATTTTGAATGCTTTATTTTAAGATCATTTTCAAATTCTGTGTTGTTTACCTAAACTGCCTCCTTTGGATTCAACCTAAAACTTAAAGCTCAATCGTACATGTTTCAATAATTTCATTGGAATTAACAGATGCTAGAAAATAACCTTTTTGATGCAGCCAGCTTTTTGTCCCATGCTGAAGACAGTCCTTCCAGCTCTTCAGAGCTAGTGTAGCTATTAGAAAAATAAAACTAGTTCCAGTTTGGCCTGTGCATCATTAGAAATAGTAGTGAAAGTTAATGCCAGAATTCTATTTTGAGATAGTAATGTCTGAAGCAAAGTACAGATTTCCAAGCCAGCTATGACTGTAATAGATTAGCCTTTCAACTGGAGCCTTGGGTTCAGTTCAGGGATTTATGCACATGAGTCTTTATTTTTCCTCTAACAAGATGAGGATGACTCTTGCCTTCTCTGTGGTAGGACTGGCAGCCTCTGCTCAACATAATTCTACTTGCCTCCTGCACATAGCTCTGCCAGTGTGCTTGACCAGCAGTCTTGACATGGTGGTCTCACTCAGTTACCTATGCCAGCCATGACTTGTTGCCTCTCTTTATTGGACACAAAATATCACCTCACACTCTGTCTCAGTTTGAGATCACTATACTGTAAGGAAACTACCCTTAGGTGGCGAGTGGGAGTGCTGGAAGAAGGTAATGACTTCCTTCTGCATATCTGCTTCATGGCTTCAGCAGTTTGAAGGCATTAATATTTCCCTTTTTCTAAATTGCTGCTCTTCTCTCTGGCAGACTGCTTCAATCCAGCATCAGACCTTCACGCTATTCTCATTTGAAAAATGACGTTTCTATTTCATCAGCAAATGCAGACATAGAACGTCGCACAAATATAAATACGAGCAGACTTTGAATTCCTTGTTGAATAGTCCCATATTATTTGCTACCACTCTTCTTTTGCTCTCGTTTCTTGAAGCACATGCAGCCACTGCCCAAAAAGTAGGAAACAGGCATTTAACTTAATTTCTTCAAAGGAGGGGGAGGTTTTGGTCTGTGGCATGAGGTACGGTTTTATTGGGAGGGAGGGGAAGACTAAGTAGGGCATCTTCTTCCGAATACTACGTGCATATAGCTGTTGTCATAGGACTGATGTAAGATGGTTGTTTATGCTAACAACTGGAAAACTGGCAGCCTAAAGAGTTTTTGTTTTTCAGCACTCTGATGAAATTACATGTTTTCTTCTAAAAGTTCATTTGACTCCAATGTCAGCTATTCTTGTGCCACCATAAGGGAAGGGTGTACCGCATGTATTGTGAACATAGTACTCTAGAATACAATGCCTTCTCCCTCTTCTTCTTGCTCTGTCTTCCACCAGTGTAGTCAAGGATCGGGAAAGCATGGCCCAGTCTTTCAGCTGCTATTCTGCACTGTACAAGCACTGTCTGACATGATAGAGAATTTAAGGCTGAGGCCACAGGAGCTAGCATTGCCAGGTCACTTTATGCAAACTCCTTGAGCTGTTTCTTTTGAGTAATATCTCAAATCTAACCTGACTAGGGTGTTTCGCTGAAGTTTAGCTTCCCAGAGCTTTAGAAGTCCTGTGCTAAAAGGTATTCATCTTACTTTTATAGATTACCACTTCAGAAAAGATTAAATTTCTTTCCAAAAGCTATTCAGATATTCCTCAAATATAAAAAGTAGTTCTGGAAACCTTTCCCAGTAGTTTATACTGGAGTTTGGAAAAGGAAGCTTTAAATGCCTATAAAAAATATGCTTTCTAGGGGAGGGAGAGTGAGAGCTGTGTCTGAATTTCTTATTGTGAATCTGCTGTGTATATTGAGTGGGCTGTCAGCACCTAGAAAATTTGTGTTTAAGACCATAAACTGTGTAACAGATGCTGTTTTCACCCTTATGATTACTGTAGTCTAATCTTTACCTTTATCTAAAGAGGCTAAATTTAAATGTTCCCTGCGCTCATTGTGGAGAACTCTTTACGACCCCAAAACACTCTTGATGGAACAAATAAGATGGCAGTAATAGAAAATACTCTCTTCTGGTAGCACTGCAAGTTGCTTTAGAAAGCTACTCTTATCCAGATGCTTCAAATGGCAGCCTCCAGAATTGACAGGGACTAGGTAGCTCTAAATCCCAGGAGCAAGGCTTGGAATGCTGTTCTTAGAAATTCTAAGAATCCTATGCTGTTGCTACACCTGTTGCAAGTAAATGTTTGTTAGATTTATTTTATTTTTTTAAAATATCCAGACCTCAAAGATGTATCAATTTTCTGTTTCTTGTCTCTGTTCCAGCTTTTTTTTTTTTTTTTTTGGTAGAAGCTTGATACTTTCTCTGAAAACATTTTGACAGTTGTCCTGCCTTAGAACTGCAGAACTAAAGCCAGTGGCTTTCAGCTGAGAAATCGAGGTTTGCTGTTGCAGATCTAATGAATTACCCTATGAGATGAATTAAAAGTAAACTTTGGCAAGTATTCCTGACTCTTCAAGCATGGAGTACTTTGTTTTATATACTGATCCATTCAGAACTCTACTGCATTAATGGCCTTCCAGTTTTGAATATGGTTCTCATTATATTTGTTACGTATAGATCATGGAAGTGTTCAGGTTGGAAGGGACTTTGGGAGGTCATCTAGTCCAACCTCCTGTTCAAAGCAGGGTCAGCACTTAATTCAAACTGTTCCAGTGGATTTGAAAACCTCCAAGGAGTACACTGGTCTTATTCTTCTTATAGTAACTATTCTGGCTGGATGCTCTGCATTGGAGTAGTGTTTTGACTAAAAGAGTAGGAGAGAGGAACAACTCTTCATTGAATAAACCTGTGAAAAAAATCTGCTCTGTAGAAGAAAAATTCACCTAGTCTCTCCCAGCTAGAGAAGTGTCCAGCCTATTTACTACGGAGTGACTGTAACTGAGCAGGGAGATAACTGAAAAGAAACAATCCCAGCTCCTTTTCAAGGAATATGTTAGGGCCGTACAAAACTGATCAGACATTTTTTCATCATTAAGTGTTTGGTGATGAGTTTTATGTTCTTTCCCCTCTTCAGCAGATATCCATTCATATGAAAACAATTGTGTATGGACAACAAGATCTTGTACATGGTGCTAATCTCAGTGCCATCCATGAAAGGGAATAGGTATCTGCTGTCTCCCTGCATCAGCTGCAGTATTTCTGGTCAGATGAAAACTGATTTGTTCTTTCATGAAGTTTTATTATGTTGTAATTGATCAATTACTGGACAAATCTATAGCAAGTAGGCTTTAACAAACATGAGGAAGCACGTAATAAAATGTGTTTCTAGGAGCTGAGCACTATCTTATACAACAAAATTGACACTTGGCTTAAATAACAGATTTTTGAAAAGAGGAAAAGCCAGTCATAATGGACTGTTAATTAGCCAGTGAATAGACAAGTTTGATATCAGTGTGACTAATCTGTCAGTTGATGTTCTGTGCATACTTGGAAAGGTTGAGCACCCAAATTAATATGACACTAGCTGTTACTCAGATTCTAGTATTGCTTAGTGGGAAGCATCCCACATGGCTTCACTGGAAGAACTACTTTAAAAAAAGGACTGATTTTTTTCAAGTAACGTACTATTAAAAGACACAAGTATACAAAACTCTAATTCCTGTCTTTATTGCTGTTTGTTGTTGTTGTTTTTTTCCAGACCTACTCAGGCCTGTTCTGCGTAGTAATCAATCCTTACAAGAACCTGCCCATATACTCAGAAGAAATAGTGGATATGTACAAAGGCAAAAAGAGACATGAGATGCCCCCTCATATCTATGCCATTACAGACACAGCCTATAGGAGTATGATGCAAGGTGAGTGCTGGCTGAGATAATGACTTCTTTTTATTGAAATCACAAATCAAGGTTGCAGTCAAAACATTGTGGAACATCAGTTCTCTGTTATTAAAAGGAGTTCTGCCCCGCTCTGTCCTTGCTCACAGGCACCTGTGCCTACTCTGTACCAGCTTCTGTGCTCAGGTGAATAGCTTTCTGCTGTCCTGGTGGATTGCAGCCGTGTACAGAAGGTTCTGGCAAATGCTAAACTTGACAAAGGAGTGGACTGTGTGAATGCAGAAGGTTCAGAAGAGCAGGTTAGAATTGCAGTAGTGAATCCTCCCTCTCTTGCAAGTGGCAAGCCTGTGGAACCACAGCCGTACAAGGGCAAATATACATATTGTTTGATGGAGGCTTTTAACAAAATTATGAAAATCCAGTCACCCAGACTGGTTAGATGAAACCAGCTTAGTGCGACTTAGCATTCTGACATGTGATAGTCTGTGGTAGTTTTACTGAGCAGGAATTGTTTGGCAACACTCTTGTTCTGTTAAGGATAAAACTTTCTATCAGATAGTATTAAATACATCGGTTGGCTTTTCATAGAACAAAAGAAAGCAAGTAGATTGACCTATTTTCTTCTGTGTATACTAATGAGAAATAAAGAGCCATAATATATTGTCTGCTGTTTGTTTGTCACTTGAGGACTCTTTAGGATGAAGCTCTGAAGGTCCTGCGCATATCCCTCCTTCTGAGAAAAGCATGGTCTTTCACAGAGTCAAAGCTTGTGTTTGGGATTCTTGACAAGTGTTCAGGCATTGGGGTATTTTGCTCTTTCTTCCTCTTTGTGTCAGGGTTATATGGAGAGGCATGCTCTATAGTGTTTAAAAGATATAGTGGACAGTTTGATTTGGCACAGTGTGTATGAGGTTGACTGCTCCTTCATTTTCTGATGACTACTAATGATGATTAAGGTATCTGTCTCTCTATGTCTTGTTGTTAGCCTCACCTTTTTGAACAAAAGCCAGAAGTAATAAAATCACTTTTTAAAATTCTAATCAGACTAAGTTTTAAACACTTCTGCTTTTTCCTGCCCTCTGCACTGCTTGCGCTTCCAAACACAGGACTATAACAGTACAGTTGCCCAGAATGGAAAGGGAGCAAGAAAAACTTCTGCTTGCCCAAATTAGTGGCTTTAAACAAATCCTACAGATGGAGAATGCTGAAAAAGATTCCTGAATACAGTGCCATGGGGAGCAGAGCATGTGGGAGACCTAATGTGATGGATAAATTAAGCTATATTGAAAAAAACCATGGGTGAGGAAGGGTGAGCCATACAGATGCATTGCAGAGGACTGGTGGCAGGGTACTGGTGGAAATTTGCTAAAGATATGACAGCTGTTGAGAAAATACAGATATACTACTGATGTGTTGCTCTGAAAGGAATGCTGTATCCACAGAGGAAAAGAAGAAATCTGTGGACCTGTACCTCACTTCTTTCAAAGACTGGATTTAGAGCTCGCTTGCCTTGTGTGATGAGGACAGATGTGCCTTCTGTACAATACATGGCAGCATGATTGCCTATAAACCTCTTATCACTGTTTCATTTCCTTTATTACTTCCTTCTCTCTTTCATGCCCACCCCTTGTCAGTTGAAGTACCAACATTTGTCTTCCTTTAACAAGCTACTGACTTAACCCTAGCAAAGTTACTGTTCTTTAGAAGGAAATCTCTTCTGTGTAGCATCAGAAACAATTTCTCTGGCATTTCTGTAATGAGACTGGAAAAGTCCTCTTCCCTCTACAGTTAACAGTCAAACTGGAACACCATATGCATGCAGCGTGTCCTTTATCGCTGCCAGATCCATCAGTATGCAGCAGGGGATATCCAGGCAGTTGTAATTCTGCAGTTAACAAGGGACAGGTGACTTCTCTGGTCTGATAGCAGTTTAGAGCTAGTGATTGTTCTAAGTGGATATTTTCTTTTTCTTTCAAAAGAGAAGGTGTCTCCATCACACCCTGCTTGAGCGATGTCTGAAACTCAGAAATCCCTAACTTGAATTGTTTTGGTGAACAAAGCTAAAGACTGGCTGCCCTGCCTCTGTTTTCCTAGCACTGGGAAGTCTCTATGAGCTCTGTTGGAGTGTTTACCTTTCCAACTGTAAGGGAAGCAGTAGCAAGTGAGCAATAAAAAGGATTGGCTGTAGATCTGCTTCTAGCTGATTCTCTAAGTCTTTGCACCTTTCCCAGAACAGCTCTAGCTATACAGTATTCTCAGCAGCATTGGCTATCCAGAGGTTTGCCCCAGCTCTTCTCTGCCTGGTTTGAGGTATCTAGTTGCTGACTCCTTGGAACACTTAGACATGAAAATCATTCCCTGTTAGCTTTTGAACTATCTTACTGTGGCCTGTTTAACTAGGTTTGTTAGGTTTTTTGAATATGTGTTGCTTCATATTTTTGTATGTGTGTTAGCAGAAACCTTTGAGATTGAATTAAGGCAGCAAATAACCCTAAACAAAGGGTAACAGTAGCATTCCATTGTCTGCTACAGGGAGCGAAGGTGGATAAGCTGTTGCAATGCCTCTGGTCCTGGCTAGCCTCTAAGGCAATGGAAAGCAACATTCCTATTCTGCTTTCTCAGTTTTGCTTAGCTGTGGGGGAGGCTTGATGCAGCCAGTTCTATGGCAGGAATCTGTACTGAGAATAGAAGATGAAAGGGTCCAGTGCTCCACATGAGCCGGAGGCATTTAGGATTAGACTGTCGTGCCCTAGGCTCCTTTCAGAGCCCAGAAGACAGGGAATCCTTCAAGGTCTGAAGAAGGATAACAAGCTGGTGACTCTGACTTCTGCCAGCATGGTGTATAGTTATCTCTTAAGCTGACAGAGTGGAAAAGCCTTGAATGTTAATTAGTTTGGACTCTGATTTTTGTTTAGTTTTTAGTCAATTTATGGTATCCTGATAAGCAGGCCATTCAAAGGGAGGGGAGGCGGGAAAGGAATCGTGAAAGGAGAGAAAGATGAGAGTTTTATTTCAGCTTTTGCAAATCCAGAAAATATTTAACCCTTTTCAGGTGTCCATGCAGATGTGCTATGGGTGAGCTTGGTCCTCTCTTGTATATCTGCCATGAGTTCTCCATTCAAAAAAAGTGTCTTGTGGCATTTATACATTCAATAGAGGCTAAATTCCTTTTTTTAAACTTCATGAGGCTCTTCCATGAAGCAGTAAAATGATGGAAGATATATTCAAAGTGGTATTTTTTCTCTGTGTTTTGTTCTTTCTCCCTCCTTTTCTCCACCCTCAAAACAAAACCCCAAGACACTGGAACCCAGAAATGAGATAACGCTGTTTTGTTGCGTGGTTCTTCAAGATACTTCTTGTGTTTCAAGAGCAGAACTCTGAAAAATGTGGAACACTTGTTTTTTGAAGAAAACAACCATTTGTCTTAATGTTTTTGTTCCCTGGGTAACCTGGATGCCAGAAACCTCAGATCTGATTGCTTTCAGAAGAATTACTTTCTGGCACTGAAAAGTTGAAACTTAGTGGCTGCAAGTGGAGTGGTATCCTGAGCAAACAAATCATTATTCTAATACAGCAGATGTGCACTGGAGGGATAAATTCTTTACCTCAATTCATGTTCTCCAGGGAATCTATTTAGAAAAACATTTCAAAGCTATTGAAGAGCACCTGTTCAGGCTGTCCAGTTATTTCTGTTTGTCTGTTCAAAATTCATGTAAGGGATTTTCTGTCAAATACTGATTATAAGCTATAAATTTCATTGGTGTCTGGAGCATGATAGTTATTTTAATGCCAGTTTCCACGTGAAATTTCTGTAGTAATTTGGAACAGTAGGATTATCTTGGAATGCTTTCTTCAAAGGTCTTCCTTTGAATGTACTCTGCTTGCTTACTTTCTGTTTCTGCTCAGCCCACTGAACAACAAGACAGGTAGGAGAGGGAATAGACAGCACATTTCTAATGAATGTACTCCATCTCCCTTCTAGTCCAGTTTCTCCACATGTCAGTGTAGGGCTCCTAACAGTTCACTGAGCAAAACTCTTAAAATCATTATACAGTGATGAAACCCTCCTTGACCTCACTGGATTAGTCTGCAAAGGAGCCTATGCAGCCAGCACCTTGCTGGTATTCACTTAGGAGTTAGTCAGTCTCTGGCTTTGGTGTTTAAAAGGCAAACTTTTGAAGTACAGTAGCTTCACGTATAAGTCATGGCTTTTATTAGCCTTGTTACCTTAAAGGAAGAAACAATGCTAGCTACTGTAAGACAAATCACTTGCTTATGTAACACATTCACATGCACATTAGACGCAGTTGTCATTTTCACAAGAAACAGTGCCCTGGATGTGATCCTATAGAACTTGACCTTGAAGTATTTTATTTGTAATTCTCAGGTGTTTACGTATTTCTTAAGTTTCCAAGTTAGTAGAACACTTCTGTTTTAACTTTATTGGTTTCAGTTCTTCATTCGCTGCTTGCTTCTTAGTACTGATCTGTTATGCTGCACTGTACATTACACTGTCCCTGAATGCATATTTATTTTCTACCTGATACGCTGTGTGTGCTTACCAGTTACGGACACCTGATTGACAGAGCTGTTCAGGTCCGTAGGAACACAGATGTCTCTTTCAAGTTGCATGTAAAGGTCAAGTTCTGTTTCCACTAAAACCAATGGAAAATAGTCTGTGATTTCACTAGTTTATTTCCAAGATTTGTCCAAATTTCTAATGCAAAGGGCAGTGTTAATTTTCAATACTAATTAGGGAAGATGATTGTTTGATGGTGTTCGCACACAAATGGCATGAAAAGATGCACACAGTTTCTGATTTCCTTGAGAGATGTTTTACATGCCTTGAATTATTTAAGTTTTCTAAATGCAGCTGTGAAAATCTGTGTCTTGAAATGTGGTTTTCAATAGAACAAGAAGCTAAAAAAAAAGTCCATTGCCCACTTGTCTTTTGCTAGTTACCACACCCTTTTTGCTTCATTCCTCTAAACCAGAGCAGGAGTCTTCTGGCAGTTGCTTATGTAATAGTTCTGCCCTTGCTGTCAGTCTCTCTGCTGTACACTGTTTTAGTATCATGAGCTGCCTGAGCTTTTGCAGGCTGTATACCAGTTTTTCTTTCCTGTCAGAATTTCATAAACACTTGTGTAACCTAAAATTGCAGGCTAACTTGTTTTCCTGTTTTGCTACCTTCAGATTCAGTTATGGAATGCTAGTGAAGTGGGTATGGCCTCTAGTCCAAAAATGGCTTGAGGAAATAAATATTTGCATTTGACCCACTAGGATATATTTCATTTTTTTGCAGTGAAATTTACTTTTCTCCTTTGACTGTCCTTAAGCTTCAGAAAATGCAAAACTGAATCTTGACAACTCAAGTGACTTTCTCCTTTTTTTTACTTAGCTTTCACAACAATAAAAGAGATCTTGAACATGCTATGTTTATCCTTGACGTGATTTGATTTTTATTTTTTAATGACAGACTGTTAGCGTTTTGAAACTTCTCTCTAACGCAGTTCCTTGAATGATAATGCAAAAGCAGGCTCTCGGGTTCTGTTCTGGTGTTTCACTGGGGTGGTTTTGATCCTACTCAAACCAGCATGTAGGTTAAAGCACCACTGTGGGTATATTTGATTAGATTTTCTGCCAGTGGGGCTCTTCAAGTGTTAGAGCACTGAGGGAAGGATGCTGCTTGTAAGATTATGTTGAGGTGAGAAGAGGTGCTCGAGGAGGGAGTGAAGATCTGAAGCTACCGCATGGTTGAAGCACTTGCATGCATTTAAGGCTAGCTTGATTTAGGTCAACTCTATAAATTGGTCAGCCAGCCAGTTGCCGAAGCTGGGCTACAGGCATTCATAGCAATGCTAGAGAAGCATTTAGTAACGGAAACCTAGAGGGCCAGGCTTCTCTGTTCTGCCAGACATTACACTCAGTGGTTAGGAGGTGGGTGGTACCATCTAGCTATGGTTAGCTTTTAGCCTTAATGAGTCAGCTATAGGCAGGGGATTGCAAGCCAAGCCTCTGCCTTTCAGTTACACTTCCTCTTAGCTGGAGAGATGATGTCACCATTGTGTGAATGCTATATTACTTCTCCTTTTATGGCGATGAACAGRCTTGAAACTGGAGTCACTCATGCAGAGGAAGTGGGTGATAAAGGCCTGTTAGGATGTTCGGTAACTGAGATGCATAGCGTAAATTGCACATTCTGTTCTAGCTTGCCAACCTTTTTCTTCTTCAATCTCAAAACATTTAAGAACAAACTCGGGAGTTTGGGACTCTATTCATTTATCAATTATACCAACATATTTGATCACAGCAGTTCCAGAATTCATTCAGATCTGTTATTTTGCAGTAGAATATTTGACTGAGGTTTTTTAATATACAAGATGTCTGTCTTGTCAAAACAAATTCTGGTTTAATTAAGTTTCTAATAAATGCTGAAAGGTCCTGGAAGCAGTCTAGAATGAGTTTTATGTTTTGGGGCTGCAGAAAGTCAAGAATGAGCTGGATATTAAGGTTTTTTTAATGTAGTCAACAATTAATCTAGTGGTCTAGTTATACCATACTGCTGTATAGCTTAAATTTGAAGGATGTATTGCATCCTGAATTTCTGGATGCTTGAGGCTGCTGCTTCTTATGATCACTTGAATACTGTGGTAATGAGAGCTAAAGAAGAGCCTAGATAAAAAGCTTGCCTTGCCAGCTGGTCTGAAATACAGAAATGTTGTTATAATTAACTAATGAGTTGCTCTTCTGGATTGTTTTTAATAAGTAACTTTGTTTAGGATAGAAAAGCAGATGCAGATTTCTTTTAATCAGGAGTTTCTTGATTGTGTCATTGTAAGCAACCGAGTTTATGGTACCCAGCACATTCTGTTTTGCTGAGTAGGTTGCTTGCACAACTGACAATGGAATAAAGGCAAGTGCTGACTGAAGTCATGCAGTACTCCTGTGTTGAATGATCCTTTAAAAGAAAAGAAGAAAAAAAAAAAAAGGAGGGGGAAGGGTGCCTCTTGTCTGGGCAATTGAGTTCTGAATCATGATGGCACAAGTCAGAGTTGCATGGAGAATGAATATTGGTATTTAGAGTAATTCTTAGCTGGAACTGTGTCTAAGAGTTACGCTTTTGTAGTTGCTAGCTCTTTGGCTGTTTGGTAGTCTCCAATTTCCTGTTGCTCAACACATTATTTGAGTTGTCTGTTCGTACACAATTAGAAGAATTCCAGCTATCCCAATGACTGCTGCTTTGCAGTCCTGGGAAAGAATTTCCCCCGGACTGCAAACAGGAATGTTGCCTTTTATGGCAGCGTCTGCACACTGCCGGTGACTTGCCTGCACTCGCAGGTATGTTTTTGCTGGTTTAAGGCAGAGGTGACTAACACAACTGCAGCAGGCCACCATGAAAGTGTGCTGGAGGAGGAAAACATAGTACCAGGAGGGCTTTGAACATGGTCTATGCCTTTGCCTGCCTGCGCACCAGTTACAGTGCCTCACCCTTTACTAAGGTGTGGAAAGAACATGTGTTTGGCACTTTGACTTCCTTGGTAACTACAGATTGGTGTTGCTACCTTCTTCATTTTGGAAGAGCATCTAAAGAGCCTTTCAACCAAGTATGACAAAATTTGTCATGAACAAAAAGTGTTCAATGCCAAAGTGCTTCTGGGTATTATCTGATGTTGGTCATCTCTTTTTCTGTTGGGCAGTTGGTTTATCTAGCTGCTTGCCAGTGTTTTTGCTGAAATAAGGAGGAGGCCCTCTTGGAGGAGAGGAAAGGGGAAGGCATGTGTTATTTAGACTATTTGATTTAAGTACCCAGGGCTTTATTGCTTGTATGGGGAGCCTCGGCTCATAATTCAGATGCCAAAATCGGTTACCAGGAGTTAGTAGGAGTAGCATCCTTTGGGTTATCTTTTGTTCCTCAAAAAGGCTTCTTAGATGAGCCTCTCTAGTACTTGAATGTGAGTGCAACCTTTTCTAGGACAAGTGGGCTGCTTGTTGTTCACAGTCAAGCTTTCAAAGTCAGATGTTATTCAGAGACAAAATCTTTTCCCTTCATATAGCTGTTTCATGATCGAGAAATGCACCCAGGTGTCACCACTACTGAAGAATATGTTTCTGGAGGCAGTCTGTAAATGAGTCATTAGTTATTCCCCTGATCCACCCTCAAAGTGCCCAGTTACGCAGAAGGTTGGCATGTGCCTGCTGAGCCATTGACCCACTGGGAACCTTGAATGGGTGGGGCCTTCGGAGTCAGGTAACATCCATTCTTCACCTGTCCCTCAGCAAAAGTAGTGCATTTCTTAAAGGCATAATATATAATATTTAAAATTAAATATTTAATATATTAAATATAATTCAGCACCTGAAAAACTGAATATGCAATGCTAGTAAAGCTGCAGGACCTAGTTCTGAATGCTTAGAGCTTGCTGTGCTAGAACCTTCTGAGTAGCAATTTCTTTTCTACATACTTTCTTCCTGTCTTAGGGCTGATTATTAGATCTGCTCTTTCTGTGAATGGTATCAACAGGGGTAAAGCAACTTATTTTCCTCTAAATTTTGTGCGCTTGTTCGCATACAAATGGTTTCTAGTTAAGAAGCTGTAGCACAGGAGTTACCTATTTGTAATATGGGAACCTGATGCTTCCACTGTTAGTTTCAGAATAATTTAAGAAAAGGTATAATCTCAGAGTTTGGTAGGTTTTTTGCTCTTCCTATTCAGTGAAAATGTGTTCAAAGGCCAGATATACTTCCCTCTTAATAAGTGGAGTTGATAGATTTTGTTGTTGCTGTTGGATTTGTGAGATTAGGGCTGAAATACTAAATTTATTTGTGTTGGCTATGTTTAAGGCTGTAGAAAGTAGTTTCAAATACTTGAACGTTCTCTGACTATAAAGCCTTCTCTCATTGGAGCTCAGTCTCTTTATCTTGCACAAAGAAGCTTGAATGGTGACTCAATTATATCCTCTAAGTGCCTCTTTAGTGAGAGGACACTGAGTGCACTTGGGTACTCTACAGGAGAAAGGAACAGGAAGAACCAATAATTAAAATATGGAGACAGTCACATTCAGAAACATACTCCTGAAAATTACTTATAGCTGAAATAAATTATTTGGAGGAATTCAGTGAATTTTCTGCTCTTAGGGATGTTCGAGCCTTGCTGTCTTTTTAGAGATTAAACTTTAGTCCAATACAAGCTCCATGTGGAAAAAGGGAAGAATGACAGTAACTGTATGAAATCTAACTGCAGTGATATTCAGGTTCTTGGACTGGATGATGTGATGTGTCCTCAGGTCTTAATCTCTGTGATAGCACGTTAAGAATCTTGTGTTGTTTAAAAAAAAAAAAAAAAAAAAAAAAACTAATGGCGATCTTGAGTCTGATGGCTCAGTCTGTTCTGCAGGTGTCCCCATAGCTCTTGTGTGATGCAAGACTGTGCATGAATAACTCTTGCAGTGCCTGAGTCTGTTCCATGTCTGAACAGGTCTCACTTCCCCTGTAACTACTACTACAAACTGTCAGAGCTGCTGTGCTGCTGAGCACAGACGCTCTCCAGTCTGCTCAGTACTGGCTGGTTCCTGGTGACATAGGGAAGCAGTGTGGTGCAGCCTGGAGTAGCAGGGGAAGAACAGGAGGGAGGGAGGGATGAAAAGTGAAACCAAGGTAGAAGGAGCGTGTGGGCATAAAAGTGGCGGAGGAGCAGTGGAATGAAGACATGGTGGAAAGACTAGTCAAGGATTGTGTATGAGGAAGTGGAATCATAAATGAAAGCTCAAAGGAGATTAAAGATGTTGGAGAAGATAGTGGTGGGTAGGTTGAGAGCAGTAAGTTCTGTAACTGGAAAGATGTCATCATCCACAGCTGGGAGTTGAATCCATGAGTTAGTACATCTACTACTTAGCATACAATACAGTCTTTTTATTCCTGACTTTTGTGGTGTATCAGCATGAAAGAGAAAAGGTTTCTGCCATTACCAGCTGCTCAGTTAATACAGTAGAGGATGGTGCCATGAATCAGTTGGCTGCATAGGATTTAAGCTGCTGCTCAGCATTGCAGTTTTCAACTCAATTCTGTATAAGATCAGTAGCAAAAATTTCTCACTGGGCTTCCAGTGTTTCTTTTGGGGGGGGGGGGGGAACCTCTGATGGGGATTTTCAGAGTTTGGGATTTTTTTTGCCCTGTCCACTACCACTCTCCTCCAAATCCATTTTCCCTACTCTGCTGCTAACTCTCATAGTCAGTATGGATCTAGAAGAGTGAGGGCTGGAGTGGGATGAAGGACAAGTAGATTTGCATTGAACTGCAGCCCTGTGATAAAGAAACATTCAGGGTCAGGGCGGGGGGAGTTCTGTAATGTTTGTACGAAAACTGTGATGCAAACCGTGGTTGTTTTTATGATGGTGCCATTATTCTTTGACTGGCAGATGGTGGGAGGTTGGCTTCTGTTGCCAGAGAAGGGATTGCCTGGCCATATTTCTGAGGATGCTTGTTGGAGTTTGCTAGCTCCTGTTTTTGTCTTTGGTGTTGATAAGCTTCTGTCATAGAAATTTAAGTTTAAAGTAGTCTTGGTCTGACTACAGTTTTAGAATTATTTCTTTATTTTTATTTATTCTAGATCGAGAGGATCAGTCCATACTTTGCACGTGAGTAGTTGCAATTGTCAGCTTGTCTTGGTGTCAGCTTCTGCATTAAAAATCTTTCTTGGAGGGTTCTTTTACTTATAAGTGTGCTGGGAGTGGGGGTCAGTAAATCCAGGTAATATTGGAGGGTCTAGGAAGTATTTGGCTTTTTAAGCTCCCCCATTATGCATTTAATCCTTTCAGCAGAATAATTTTCTTAAGCACTTCAGGAAGAAAGGTAATTTTGAAATAGTCCCTGTCTCAAACTCCTAGGGAAATACCGTTTTGTTATTGGAAATGGCTTGGAGAATCCTTAAGATTTGATACAGCTGCTGTGTTTAAGTACATTCATACTGATGAGGCTGATATAGCAACAAACAAATACTCTCACTTGACACAGCAGTTTCTTTTCTAGATGTGGGGAAATTGGTTGAGTGAGTTCTGCTCAAGGAGTTAGGGTGTTTCTTTTTATACTCAGGAGGCTTCCTTTTGAAAGATTCACTTCATTACCTTTGAGCCCCTAACTCTACAGCAGCCTCCAGATTACTTGTCAGCCACTTGGAAACCATCCATGTGACTGGAAACCGTAGTTCTTTATTCTGTTCCCTCCTTTGTATACACACATGCAACCCACACCCTGTGAGAAACTGGCTGAAGGCTAGCCTGTGGTCCCAGCTGTATTGCTACCGCTCTCTAGTATGATTCAGTTTTTGTTGTTTTTGACAGAGGTGTCATGGTAGTCAGAATGCAGTTAAAGAGCTCTGTAGCCCTTTGGGGGTTAGAAATATGAATATATCACCTGCTGTCTTTTTTGTGAATGAATCGCAGACTTTCTTTTCAGAGGTGAATCAGGAGCTGGTAAGACAGAGAACACCAAGAAGGTCATTCAGTATCTGGCTCATGTTGCTTCCTCACACAAGTCTAAAAAAGACCAGGTAAGACCCAGTTTTATCTTCATGGTGCTATAGTACTGTGCTGGCTTTCAACAATATAATTTCTACTGGTTGACATTGGTAAAAGCCATGTTACCGAATAAAAGCCTAGATATAAACGTCTGTTGGGGACTGAGGAGGACAGTAAACTATGAAATCATAAAATGAGGAGAACAGTTAACTATGAAATCATAAAAGTTTGCCATAAAATGTGAGCTAAGGAATTGCTCTAGGTTATAACTCCTTTGAATTCAATGGAGCTACAGTGGGAATAAACTCATTCACAACATCTTGGATTCATGGGCAAGCGTGTTTAGGAACACTATGAATGAAGCATCACTCAATCTGATCTTTTTACACAGACATATCACTTTTAAACAGTCAAGGCAGTTTAAAACTGATCCTTCTCTGGAGGAGTTACCTCTTTTCTTCAATACCTTTATATATCAGGGCTGGCTTTTATATTCTTTCTCAAAGTGGAGAATGTGGTGGTAGGCTAGTAGATGTCAGCTGAAAACTCTAAAACTGTAGGAAAACATTAAAAGGGTGGAGAACAGCCAAGCATTGCAGCACATGAAAGGAGGGTGGTGGTGGTGGTGATGGGAGGACTTTGAAGATGTCTCACTTATATTTTTTTCCCCTCCCTCTCCCCCGATGGACTATTGCCGAATTCGTCAGTTGTATCCTCGTAGGTGAGCTGCACGTTTACTGCACGTTCTGCACCAGGAATGCGTTTTCTGTCCCATTGTGTGATTTTTTTTGAGCAGCTTTTCACTCCACACCAATATCACTTTCTGCAGCTAGAACAATCCCATAGACAATTCACAATCTTTTTTTTTTTTTTTTTTTTTTTTTTTTTTGGCGTGGTGCACAGTAATCTTTTTGTCAGGATGTTCAATTGGAGACTAAAATAATGTCAAGAATACTTGTCTTCTGTGCTCAATACTAGTTTGCATTTAAGGCTTTTCTTGCAGGACTTTCCCAGGTATACTGTTTGGAAAGAAGTATTCCTCCACGGCAATAGGACTGGACCAGGCTTTCCTAAAACCATGAATGTTTATGTGTGGTGTTCCTAGTGAGACAAATTTAATTAGGTATTCGGCTTTCTATTCCCAGAAGTTAGCTGTGGGTGCAGGTTGCTGAGAAAGGTCAGGAGGAAGCTGTCCTGCAGATGGGATGTTCCAGGACTGTGAGCTTGTTAGCCAAAGCTGAACACATGGGAAATTTTCAGTGCTGAGCTATGTAATGAAAGCCAGATGCCAAGTGCATCCACTGCATCTCTACATAAAAAAATTTTCTCTTAGTAGCTTAATGTGTAGGCAGGTGTTATATGTGTAGAGTTTATGAATAAGAAAGCATCTCTGCACACAGAAATGCTATGTGTGTATGTGCACACTTTGTAATAAGTGGCTTCTGGAATCCAACCAAAAAAATAACTTTTTATGTGCCAAACTTTCAGACACATGAAAGCTTTTTCCATGGCTGTCAGTGGCTGTATTTAGAAACATTTTCCTTTTCTCCCCCCTCCCCCCCCGCTTTTTTTTTTTTTTAATGTGGAAAATAGAATCATGGGTTTGAGTTAAGCATTCTTCCACTACTTATCCTTGAGCAAAATTTCAACCACCTAAGCAGGACAAAGATCATCTTAGGAGAACAAAACAGTTCCATGTTGGGCTTGTTGTGTGATTTGCCCAAGTTTGATTTTTGAAGGATCTTCTGAGAAGTCTTACAACTAACTTTTTGCTCTACTTTTGTGATTAAACAGTAGCTACTGGCCTTATCAGAGAAGAGTTGAACTGGTGTTTTTAAATGTTAGTTTGTAATGAGTGCCTTAGGCAACAGTTCTTTACAAACCTTAGACTTGGAGTCAGATTATGAGGGTTTATGAAGACCAAAACTTTTTATTTAGTTATTTATTTATTTACTCTCAGGTCTCTGATCACTGCAGTCTTATTCTTTAGGATAGAGTATGGTAGTGCCAGATCTCTATTCTTCAAAACAAAAACTCCTCTGCTGGCACCGAGGAACAAGATTAGGCATGGAACTTAAAACCAATGACAGTATAGGAAGTACTGGTGCTTCACTTTCCAGAAAGGTTTCTTGACTATCTTCTAGTAGAAGTTTCGAACGTAAGCTCCTGTTTTCCCAAGTATTCAAGTGAAGTCAGGATTATACAACATATTCTTCAGCTGTAGTTCTGTTTTGGAGATAGTGGCAGCTTCCACTGATGCCAATGCATTAGTATATATGTTCAGCTAAATAGCTTCTAGATGCATGGCGTGAATACTAAGCACGTTACGGCTGCTTTTAGGGCCTACTGAGTCTGATTATGTAACCACTTTTTCATTTAATCAAACTTTATTTATAGAAGCAGGACTGATGTTTTCCCATTCTTAGTCTCTGCCTCTCCACAGACTTGTTAAATCACATAGTAGTCTTTTCAAGATGAGAAGGTTCACAGCAAATCAGAAACTCATGGATAATAGTTGTTGATGCCTAAATCTTTGTAATGAGGGTTGGATTATTGATAGTCTCTTCCTCTTTCCCCCTCCAAGCCGATATTGTTGGGATCCTGTTACTTGAATCTCTCACATGAATGCAAAGAAGAATACAAAAGCAAATCCCTGTTTAAAAAACACAGAGGAGACAACTTCATTTATATATTTATTTATTTATTTTTATTAAATTCTGTTAAAGCTAGTTTTGATGCCTTTCTCCATATTTCCTGAAAAAGAAATGGCTGGCAACACTTCTATCTTGCATAGAAATCATTCCAAAAGGTGTTTGTGTTTGAGACACAAGAAATTCAGTGTATAAGTTTATATCAAGGATTTTAGTTGCTTTAAACTGGTGGTGTAACTTTGGAGCAGAGGGAAAAGACTGCACTCAAGAGTCTGCACTGCCCAACCCAGGGCTAACAGATCCAATGGCTGTTATTGCCTCAGTTTGCATGAGAAATATTGTATGCACTTCAAATGTATGCCAAATATTGTATAAATTTGCTGTGTCAAGGTTCAGGTCAAGGGCCTGCAATTAATGATAGGAACCTGAGAATTTCTAGAAAGCTTGTGACAGCTCTGTGTTGTACTGTTTTTTGCTTTGTGAAATTGCCCATTACATAAGAATAATGAAGTCTCTTCCTTCAGTTAAGATGACCTTCAATATTTAAGGTCAAAAAAAAAAAAGCTACTTTAAAATCTAAACAAAGACAGCATTACAGTGCATGCAAGTGAGGAACGGATACATCACAGTAATCCCAGCTACTTAATCTTATGTGCAATTGCTGTGGCATGCTGAGAACTTGCTTTTACTACCATATCTCAATGCTGAGGCAAATTATGAGAACTGATTTGACCAACTTTAGCCTTTTCTTCTTTCCCACAACTATATATCGCAGTATTCCCTGAGCTAGCATTCTCCGTGCCTGTTGGTTGAAGTGACCTAATTACTTCTAAAATACAATTTACCAACACCTACATGTCATTAATGACACTTCTTCCTGAGGAATTATTATTTTAAAAAAAATCCAAAGGGTCTGTGGCGTACATGTTTCTATCAACTTTTGATCCTTGTGTAGCTAAGCGTGACCCTCGTTTCATTTTTAGCCAAATAATTAAAATAGATTCAATGTCAAAGCCTGACTTCTATTTAGAGAAAAATGCTTTTTTGATCTCTTCCCTCCTTGTTCCTTAGTTGGGTTGAAATGTTAAGCTGGTGACATTACTCACTTCCATAGCAACAGATTGCAGTTACAAACAGAGGTCTAGGAGTTCATTGAGGATGGAGAGGAAGAAGAGGGTGAGAGAAGAGTGTTCCAACTTCAGTGCACGTGCCGGAATAGGAGGGGGAAATATGACTGACACACAATTTCAAGGGCTGAAACCTAGTTTCAAGGTTTTCTCCTTACAAAACCCCACGCTGGCACTGTTGTAAGAGAGTGAATCTTCCAGTTTAGGTTTCCTTTCCAAGGCTAAAACTCCTTGTTATGTATACATGACAGTGAATGAAAGTGTTTGCAGCAGCTGTCTCTTCTGTGAATGCGCAGTTCTACAGGGACTGAGGGTCATATTTGGCTCTGCACTTTGCAAGCATAAAGTGATTGTGGAAGTAAGAAATAAAAACCTAAAGTTCTTTGCTCAGTTTCTGGTATCTCTCTCTCTCTCTCTCTCTCTTTTTTTTTAAACTGCATGTATTTTTAGAGAGGCAGTATAAGGATTGACCTGTTTTATAATGAACCTTGAGAATGAATGGGAAAAATTTTTCTCTAGAGATACCCTTACAAGTTTTGCCCATGAATTCCAGTTCTCAAGAATCAAACTCAGTTTCCATCTGTTATGCCTCAGGAAGCTTTGAGTACTTACAGGTAATTGCTAAAAAGAGAAACATTAATCTAAGTTGTCATTTTCTGTCTCTAGAAGCTTTTTAGGTAATCTTGAATTATATGGAGCTCCATGCTTTTAGCACAGAGGACAAGCGATTTTAAAAACAACCAGGGATATATCTAGAGCCTGCAGGGAAAGGTGTATATGCTCCCATGATCTAGTACTTGGCAGAGATAAAGGTTGTGATTTTTTTGCAGCTCCAGCATTTTGCATTCCTTGAGGGGAGGAGTGTGCAAATATGGCAGTAGAACACAAGCAATCATGCAGTTTGTGGGATGCCACTAATTTTCCTTTCTCTGTGTGTGTGTGTGTGTGCACGCGCACGTGTGCACTCATGCACCTCTGTACAAAGGAGGTTTTTTCCTTGTTTGTTTTGTGGAGGATGTTCTAGTTCATGAAAACTCTATTTATTTATTTTGGAGCTCTTCAAACTGATTTTAGAACCTACAACTAGCAGAGTTCAGGGCTGTCTTGCAATAGCAAACTAAGATTTTTCTCACTCTTCTTGCTTGGATGGCAAGACACTTCTGGGATGTGGGCATGATCTTGGATAGAATGAATGGTCTTCTGCTTTGATCCTGGGAAGTCTTTGGGATGTTATGGCCAAGTAGCTTTAAAGGGCTGCTCGTTAACAGAAAGCCAGCGCTGTAAGTGGAGATCTTTGTGTTGAGGAAAGGAATGAGGCATATTGTGAATGAAATGGAATTCCGTTTTACCCAGAAAACTAATAAGTCTCCTTTGAAAGTCTGAGGGAGCATCTTCTAAGGTTTAATATGGCTTCTCTACAACAGATGCCAAGCTAGTGTGAGTTGAACCTTCAGTGCTGGTTTGATCCAAGCTTAATGCAGCAAATTGCTACCTATTTTATTGATTTCTGGTTTCCCTCCAGGGAGAACTAGAGAGACAGTTGCTGCAAGCTAATCCCATCCTGGAGGCCTTTGGAAATGCCAAGACAGTAAAGAATGACAACTCCTCGAGATTCGTGAGTATTATCCAGCTTGCGTGCCAGTATCCTAAATTTTCCAAAGAGAGGGGAAGAAGAAGGGAGGGTGGACTTGTTCTGCTTTTGAGTTAATTGTTGTCTTGGAATAGAACAGTTGTCTGTGAGTGGCTTCCCTCAAATGAATCTGGGAAGCAAATATCATTCAATGAATTATCCAGAAAACACTGCTATTTGAAGTGAGTGTCCGGTATGAAAGAGCCTATGCCAATTTTTATTCTCAGTTGATTAAAGTCAGTGTTTTTTGTTTATTGTTTAAATTCTGTAGAGCAAATAGTGGTCCCTATTTTGCTTGCTCTAGTAAGCAATGGGCAGTGTCTGACAGGCAGATGGGGGAGTCAGGACTGGAACTTAATGGAAATAGCTGAAGATAAGATTGTGGGGGTGGGGGGAGAGTTGTCTAAGCCATATGGCATGTGAAACCGAAGAAAGACTGGTTGTGGGAAATCTAGGCTGAAACATAATGAATTTGAATTGTAGGCTGTCAGAGAATGCCCTTATTACAGGTAAGTGTTTGGTGTCTTTATTTGCTAAGCCACTGTAGTGATCACAGGCATTGCCTATTGGCTGACCTTGTATTTTGCATAAAACTTGCCTGACTTGTTCTGAATTTCCTGGATAAAAAATATTTGCCCTTGTTATTTACTGTTACCAGACAGAATGAATTCTAATATTAATGCTTGTATCTTCCTCTCAGGGCAAGTTCATCAGAATCAACTTTGATGTCAATGGCTACATTGTTGGAGCCAATATTGAGACCTGTATCCATGCCATATAGCTATTTAAAAGAAAGAAATTACAGGGTGTAGAGTGTGGCAATAATAGAACCTAGTAATCTCTTCACAACTGACTTTTGTGAGGTTGAGAATGTGGTAGGAGGCATTTAAATTTATGCTAGCAAGATTCCTGCTGTAGTCTCCTGTTTCTTCATAGAGTATTTTGTAACCTTTGTGGTCATGGTGGAAATCTCTTCTGAATGGATTAAATGACTTCTAGTCTTAGGAGGCTGGAATGGCAATGTAAACTCTGATAAGTTGAATAGCTTTGGGATTTCATGAGCCGTTCTCTCTTCTGCCTAAGGGAGGTGGAGAAGGGTGGCCGCTTCTTCATTTTTTATCATTTAGGCCTCTCTTATCACAGCCATCATACAGAGGTTGGCAGAACTGAGACCGGAAGCTCAGCAGGTTGTTTACTGGTGATAACTGCTAAATCAATGCCCCTGTTAATTGGTGTGAGGAGAACACCAGGTAGTACTAGCTTTTCTCCTGCCATAGAATAGGAAGCGATTCGTGTGTCATACCATGTTCCTTGACTTTGTAAAGATCTACTGGAGAAATCGCGTGCAATTCGTCAAGCCAAAGAGGAGAGAACATTTCACATCTTTTACTACCTGCTGTCTGGGGCAGGGGAGCATCTGAAGAGTAAGTATGATTTTGTTGTAGTTATGGTATTCCCTCATTGTAATGACAGAGCATCCCAAGCACTGTAGACCAGGACCTATTCCTGTTCCTTTGTATTTTTTTGGCTCTGCCTCCTGCTTTTAGAGATAGTTACCCTTCCTCCACTTCCTCCCCACACTTATACATCTGTCTGCCCTCCCCCTGTACTTCTCAGTTCATGAAAACTTGCTTCTCTGGTTCCTTCCTATATGTGTCTCCTTGCCAGCAATGACTCTACACCATTCCTTATCTAAATCATTGTCCCATGTTTAGTCTTGTCTTGCATGGTGTAAACCCTTCAGTGCAGGAATGATCCTGCTATTATGAACTCGGCATTTAACTGAATGGAGCAAAGCATTTGGCATCTAAGCAGCTCTAGAAGTCTAGGATCCTAGTGCACCTAGCTTTAAAATCTCAGCCTAAGAGATCTTTGCTTAGTCAGAGCCCATGTTGTGTGAGAGCTGTAAACTGATCTGGAGGAAGGACAGGAGAGGCCTTTCCTTATAGTTGCTATTATTTCAAGAGCTTTTTATATTAACCTTCACCTGAGTTGAAACAAGCAAGGTATCTGAAACTAAAGGCAATTTACTTGTTAATCTCTGCTTCTTACAGAGAGAGATGGGGCATAATAATGATGGACACTCCTTTGGCAGAATTTTCCAGAGGAGGTAATAGAAAGAAATAAGGCAGAAACACTCTTACTTTTATTAAAAAAAAAAAAATAGAAAAAAAAGAAAAAAAAAAAGAAAAAAAAAGTCTTAACTGTTCTGCTGCCAGTAAAGCTGGTCTTAATACCAGATTCATCCAGCAAGTTACATCTCTGTTTGCTGTGAACAGAAAAGAGAACTAAGAGCCAGCTTTTCAAAAATAATTAAGCATAATATATCCTGAATTCTGAAAAGTATCTCTAGGATCTTAAGTATGTCTAAATCTGGTCCTCAGCTCTTGGCTGGAAAGGAGAGGGCATAACACAAGTGATGTTGTCTCTCTTTTTTCTATTGTACAGGAGAAAAAGACCCAGTCAATACTGGCAGGTTGTATTTGGGAGTGATTTGTAATGGTATTACTGTCCAATGTTAAAGTGAGTTTCAGGTACCTATAGCTGACCTTCCAAGGAGTGCTGATTCACTTTGATTGACCTGGCAACATATGCAATTCAGAAATTTGCTCAAAGTGGTAACTTGTTGTCCATAACAAAGGTCATAACTTTGCTTTTTCAATTCTTTCCTAAGCTGATCTGCTGCTGGAGCCTTACAACAAATATCGCTTCCTTTCCAATGGGCATGTTACAATCCCGGGTCAGCAAGACAAAGACATGTTTCTGGAGACCATGGAAGCAATGAAGATCATGGGCATCCCAGATGAGGAGCAGATGGGTATGAATCCTCTGGAGAGCTTGAAAATACAAGGAATGGAAAGAGGGAACAAACCATATCTAAAGTACAATTGAGCTCTAGACCTATTGGATTTTTTTTTTTTCTTCCACATAGTGTGCAAGTAGCAAATTTAGTGGCTTTGGAGCCAATCAGTCTCAGGATTTACCAGCATAGTTTCAGCTACTGCAGTTAGCCTTAGAAGTTAAACAGCCAATCAAGACATGCTTCTGTTTGCTAATTTTGTTCCCAATCTAAGGGTTCTTTATCCAGCTTATCAATTACACATCCAAGATACAAGAATTCACTCATCTTGTAAAGGCCTGCATGCTTTCCCTCTTCTACTGCACTTTTAAGTATCTAGTCCGGCAATGGTTGAATTAGTACTTTGAGAATTGCCTGATCATGGTGTCATTCTTTCCAGCTTAACACTGAACTGCTGATCAGAAATTAATATTTTCTGGTTCTGGGAGCACAGTACCATGACAGCCAAGCTGGCACTGCTGGCAGCCAGCACAAAGTGCAGTGGTACTTATTCACCAGAACTCTGTGCTACGTCTCATTTGTAATCTGCCTCACTGCTTTGGAACCAGTGTTCCACAGAATCTCAGTTTCTAAATGTATATGGTCTTCTAAAACCAGGATTGTCTTTCCCTACACTGGAGTAAGCATCTGTGGTGGTTTAAGAGGTCAGTGGTTCCTCTGCTGGAGGTTGCAGCTCTTGTGGTTGCAGGGGGATATGTGCCTGTGCTTTAGCTATTGCTCTTCAAAGTCCAGCCTATTATAAATCCATCCTACCATTGTCTACAGTTCAGTACAATGGCTGGTAAACTTATTGTGATCCTGAATCATCTGAAACTATTATATGGAGGTGAAGACATGTATGCCTAAGCTTAATTAAAGAACTGGCAACCTGATTTATTGTCAAGATGTCCTGCTATGCTCAGTTCTTTGAGTTATGTTTTTATGTATGCTCTAGGATGTCTTTGCTGTCAAATAAATGAGCTATTCGTTCCAACCGCTTCAGCAAAGATAGCTGGAATATTTTGCGCTTGCTGTTCAAGGTGGGAAGTGCATTAAATTTTCCTTTAGGCTTACAAGAATAATATCTATAGTAGATGGCTGGACAATAGGTTTATTTAGTTTCAGTGTAGAGTCTGAACACTAACTGTCTTCATTTATATGGGACAACATCAAAATAATCTGTCTGTCTGAGTGCCAGGACTTCGGAGTCAGCTGTCAAAGTGTTAGATTTCATAACACGCCACTAGGAACATGTATGTTTCTTTTCTGTCAGTCCTGAAGTAGCATCTGTGGAACCTTTGTTCACTCTGCTGGATATTGTTTTAAAAAAACAATAGAAAGTAGAGGATGAAAAAAGTCTTTGGCATGAAGTTCTCTTTGTGAGTGAGTGGCTCTTTACCTACTCAAGGCAACTAGAAACTATTATGCAGTGAGCCTTGATTTGAGATATATAGTGTGTGTATATATATATATATATAGTGTGTGTGTGTATGTGTGTGTGTGTGTGTATATATATATATATATATATAAAAATTGAGTTTATGCTGTGGTATTGAAAACTCTGTTCTTGTCTTAGCATCTGATGCTGCTTTTGTGATGTGCACTATTTGAAGCGTTTGTATACATCATTAGCAGTGGGCAGGTTGTTTCACTATGTCATTAGCAGTAGTTACAGTATAGGCACTTCAATGGCTCACAGCCTGCTGCCCTTCATAAACTGTAATGACTACAGACCTTGGTCAGGCAACTGAAAGTGATATGAGATTTAAGGAACAAAAACTTTCTACTCTTAATTGTTTTGTGCTCTTAATAACTAGCTCTTCCGTGTGTTCAAAAGTAGCCCTTAAAAAAAATAGTGAATTTTGGCCTTCTAACAGAAAAAAACATTTTTATCAAAAAATGTGGATGTTACAGGATGGGGCATGACCCTGGGTCCTTTCTCCTGCTTTTCTGCAGTGATGGTGAGAATTACTTAAATTCCCAGGCTGCATAGTCTTGCATGGTGGGGGGGGACTGGGAAAGCCCAATATTCTGAATCGGAGTCTCACAGGGGAGTTACTTATCTGTAGTGTTTTTTTCCTAAATTCCAGAACAATCTTTGGGATGTTGAGAAGGGCCTGAATTTCAGGACAGTCCCCACCCATCCAGTCTTGTCATCATCCTATTCTAATTTGATGTCTGTGGTCAAAAAGCATAAAGTGTCAACACATGCTGCTCTTATCATGCCTGACAGTGTTTGAGCTTTTGGTGATGTCTGATACTGAGCTTCTACTGTTTTAAAAGGTTTGCTGAGGGTTATCTCGGGTGTTCTTCAACTTGGCAACATCGTCTTCAAGAAAGAGCGCAATACAGACCAAGCCTCTATGCCAGACAATACAGGTAACCAACCTCATCCCCACCCCACTCCACCCCAAATAAAAACCCACAAAAATCTCAGGGGAAAAAAAGCCTATAAGAAGTTCTTGCAGGTAGAAGAATGTACATAGGGAATGTTGGAGTTGTGTGTGTGTGTGTATATGAAAAATAAATATATATATGTGTGTGTGTATACTTTTTTTAAATAAGGTAAATTATCTGTTGGAAGATCTGAAGTGCTCCTTTGTATAGATGCAAGTATATGCATTGTTTTGCCAAGTGTGTGTGTTTGCAGCCACCCATGGGCAGGAATGTGGCACTGCTCTTGTGATAGAACTAGGCAGGAAATACACATCATGACCAAATTAAAAGGGCTACTCCACTGGAATATGCAGTGTGTGTGTTTTAGCCAGAGTAAGAATGATGGCTCCTACAAACCTGTATTATCACACTTGCTTAAAGAATTAAAGGAAATATTCTTCATTAACTTTGTAGGTAGACTTGTAACTGTAAGAGTAAGGTGGATAGATTTGTGGTGGGTATAAAGCATGCATATATATTTTAATTGCACTGCCCATTGTAACATGTGTAAATAGTACCACATTTCATATGATAGAAGGCTATCTTTTGGAAGACTTATCTCTCAGAGCTTCATTATAGATGTACTGCAGAAATATGATAAGAGGTTGCTAATTTCTCTGCAAGCATGATTATATTTTTAGCTATTATTATCTTGGAAATTATGCTTTAAATGATGTCTTAGCAGGGAGAATAGGCGGGCTGATTTGGGATCTTTAATCTGAAATAGAGTTGTCTCAAAGGCTAATCAGCAGATGAAGACAGAACAATTAGCTTGATTAAGAAGTCAGTTATTTAGAGGTATCTTTAAATTGATGGCAGACTACTGTTAACTTTTTAAAGCTTCCATGTTATGACTTCATGGTACAAGAGTATTGCATCAAACTTACTGCTGTGGCTCTTGAAGAAGCTCAGTAACCTGTAGTGTGGGTTGTAGGGTTTTTCAGGGTTTTTGTTTTTGAAAATATTTTGCTTCATCTTATTAACCTGCTCTTCACTTAAGGTTTGTAGAAGCTGTTTCATGACTCTCTTAGGATACAGTTGCAGGAATTTCTCTTGCTTTCTGTGAGGAAAAACAAAGGAACACTAATCTTGTTGTTGTATCCTCTTTTTCTCTTTAGCTGCTCAGAAAGTGTCTCACCTTTTGGGTATCAATGTGACAGATTTCACTAGAGGTATCCTGACTCCTCGCATCAAGGTTGGACGAGATTATGTCCAGAAAGCTCAGACCAAAGAACAGGTATGCATTCTGTAAAAGTGAATGAGTACTTAGCTTTGTGGCAGCAAGGTTAAAACTTGACAGATGTGTTAAAGGTTTCTGTAGCATTTAATAGCCATTTTATGGCTGCAGTGTATGGCAACCACACCTGAATAATGTACAATGGAAATACTTCTAGTATTTCCTTGCTTGATCTGTACAGAAGTAGAAATCACCCTTTCCCTGCAGCACTTCTTCCCATCTGAAGAAAATAAGAATGTGACTCATTTAATTTTGGTGACTGCCTATCTCAAGGGAGAAAGTTTCTTTAGTGCTCTATGCAAGGATGATATTTCCAAGTTGCTGTAATACAGGAAACACTGTTTTTGAGTAGATCGGCTGCTGGGGTAAAAGAATTTGCAACTTGACCTTGAAACTGATCATATGTTTCTTAATATTCTTGACCTGGACAGTGCTGAATGTGCTCTAAATGAAACCTGACCCAGGAGCTAGTTGCCTTCTGAGTGGAGCAAAGTCCTCATGTTTACTGTGTGGGACTACTTCCTATGCTGCTCCTTCACGAACACACCCTTATTCTCTGTGTTCATAAACATGCCCCCATAACATGGAAGGGATTGGAAAGAGAACGCCAGATGAAATCTAGAAATAGTCACAGAATGCATTTCCATTTTGAGATTTGTTTTCTTGCCATATAGTATTTTTGCATCAATCATGGATAGTGGCATTGAGGAAAATAAGTCAGGCTTCACAAATCCTAAATTACAGAAACATTTTAATGCTTTTCTTTGAACCCCTTAAAAAATGCTATGAAGCTGTAGTCTTTGGAAGGGACTGGGCATCATTTTTATTTCTTGAATACCAGGCATTGGTTTCTTGAACAAGCAGAATCCTGAAGTTTGGCACTGACATGCTAATTTAATAAGACACATTCTTTGCTCCTGTTTATGGAGTATCACTGTGCTATCTGCTTTTCATTGTGAATAATCTCTGAAATGAGCCTTGTTCAGTGAGTCAGGTGGAGTAGAGAGGGGGCTATAGTTGTGCTCTTGGTGCCAAAACAGTATGCTCTGGACTATAACTCATCTCCTGATTTATTTATTTATATATTTTCTTGTCATTTTTTCTATATAGGCTGACTTTGCCATTGAGGCTCTGGCTAAAGCCACTTATGAACGTATGTTCCGGTGGCTGGTTATGCGTATCAACAAGGCATTGGATAAGACCAAGCGACAGGGTGCATCATTTATTGGAATCCTTGACATTGCCGGCTTTGAGATTTTTGAGGTAAGGAGATGTCTGGTTCTTGTTGTCTGCACAGTTTACCATGAAGCAAGAAAATCACTTAAAATCTGAAAAGAGTAGAATAATTTTGCAAAAGATGTGTATTTCACTTTTGTATTTGAGATCTCTGTTGATTTGAACTGACAGATAAGTTATTAAATAATATGTCAAAGTGCTTCATTCTCTAGTATTGTATGTATTCTGGAAGTATTTTTTCTCATTGCTGTATGTTCTGGTGCTTACAACTTTTTTGGCATGTGCATCACAAATATTTTAACTTTATAGTTCTGTGTATTCTTGATTCACTACACTGCAGAGTCTAAATGTTTGCTAGCCTACGGAAAAAAAAGTCTTCAAATACCATGCAGAATTATGGGTCACCATTGGACGTAATATTTCATGTCCGCCTCTAGTCTGCCTCAAAACATTTAAAGTATGATCCACTGAAACCTATTAGCACTATAAAAAGTGCTTCTAACCATTTTTTATCTTCCTGCTAATGGATTTTGGAAAAGACAAAGACAGGGTAGATCAAATGAGATTCAAAACATGTTCTGACCTGTGTATGCTCCTTTCTGCCAACCACTTGAAGAGGGGGGATCAAGGAGTGTGGTTTCACAAACAGCTAAACTAATTTAACAGCTCCTTGATTCAAAAAAGATCTTGCTCCTTTTCTTCTCTGCCATTCCTGGCCACACCACTGTAAGGCCCCTGTGCTGTTCAGCTCGCCAGTCCTGCAGAAATTCTTCTTCTTTGGGTAGCTTACAATTTAGTCAGTCTGTAGAGGGGAGTCCGAGCATAAAAACTGGTGCAGGATAAATGCAGTAGTTGAAGAGCTTAGGGAAAGGTAGGGAGAGATGGAAAAGAAGGAAAGTGGGAGCTCCCCCTATAGGCGGCAGTGAACTGTTAGACCAGATCATTGCCTCCTGAAACTAGTTTGGGAATGTGGCTTCCCATTATACTTGGTCTGGAGTAACCAGAGGCTCCCCTCAGAAAAGAACTATCCCGTCATCCCCATCCATCCCAGCCATTCAACTCCTATCACCTGAGTTGTGCAGCTAAAAGGTGAATTGGATCAATTCATTCATGAAATTGAAAACTATTCCACAGAAAAGTTGCTTTGTTTCTCTCTGATCAGGTTGTTGATCTAACTCCACCTTTGGTTGCATGGTTGCTGCACCTAATGAAAAGGAAGGGACTGGAAATATGTGGTTAGGAATGACAAAGACATGGAGGAAGTAAAAGCAGGATCATTCTCTGCAGCAACTTCATTATATTAAGTGTAGTCTAACATGAAGATGCATCCTTGGTTATTAGTCTTGTCCCTGGAGTTTGAAGAGATCTGGAGGTTTTGAAGAAACTGCTTCCCCGACTTTCCTTTCCCTATGAGTTTGTACGTGAGGATTAAAAGGGGCTTATCAGTCCTCACGCTCAGAAATCCGTCCTCAGGCTCCCATTGCCAGTGAAGAGGACTTGCCAGCTCAGAGTTTGTGAGAAAACCAGAGGCTTTTCTGATCCCAGGTTAAGTAGCTGCAGTAATTCTTCTGTTGTTTATGACTAAGCATTCTTTTGCAAAGTCTGAGGAAAAGACTGAGGAACAGTGTGTGTAAACTCCCATAGGGATTGTAAAAGCGATGTAGTTACATGTGACGGGAAATGCAGTTCATAAGCAAAAGGGGTTATTTACAAAGTACTGTTCACCTCAGGGACTACACAGAACACTCACTTAGAATTCCTCAGCTACAGATGTGATCTTTAGTGCTAACAGAACAGTAGGTATGTCTTCAAAAGCAACTGTTCAAATACCCTCTACCTTTTTCTTCATTAGCTGAACTCCTTTGAGCAGTTGTGTATTAATTACACAAATGAAAAGTTGCAGCAGCTCTTTAACCACACCATGTTCATTCTGGAGCAAGAGGAGTACCAGAGGGAGGGCATAGAGTGGAATTTCATTGACTTTGGCCTGGATCTGCAGCCCTGCATTGATCTCATAGAGAAGCCGGTAAGAAGCCTTGTTCTCCTACCCTCAGCAAGAAATGGCTGCATTACTTTTGCCATCAAGCATATGACGTAGATTGGAAACTAGCTTTCTGGCTTTTGTAATCCTCTACTGACAGAGTGGTTTGCTTAGAAGCAGAAGTGAACAGTTTCTTTCTTGTCTGAAAGTATATATCACCAAAAAATCTGTTAGTATCCCTCCTGTAGGATGTATTGCATAAATATAGATCACCTAGTCAGCCATCTGGTCTTCTCTCAAATTTGTCTCGGTTTGTTTAGATCTGCATGGTGCTAGATGCATAACTGTGGCTTAACAATAAGCAGTGAAAACTACCTTAGTCGTCTGCAAGTGCAATGAGAAGCCATAAACCTCTGATGCTTTCGTTTTGCTCTAAGGAAGCTTGGAAATACATATGTTTCATAGTAGTTGTTCCAATAGTAAGGACTAGTATGTGAAATTTTCTGCTATGGTATCTGTATTTAGATACCTCTGTATATCTGGAGAACAGAGTGATAGTGTTCCTTCTATTAAAAAGTTTTTTTTTTCACTCTAAGATACCCCAGAAAAATATATGCTGTCATGAAAGACACCTTTCTTATAGAAGAATGTTTGGAATTATGTTTATGTTCAGAATCCAGATGTGGACCTTGGAGGGTTATTTGCAATTTCTATTAGTACAGAAGTAGCTAAACTGATGTGATAGGGGTCAGGTTTGCATATTCTTTTTTTTCTAGTTGTCTAAAGCTGTTAATCATCAGTGTAGTCATGTATTTAATGCTGTTTTGATGTTTCCCTACTTCAAGGCTGGGCCCCCTGGTATACTGGCCCTACTGGATGAAGAGTGCTGGTTCCCAAAAGCGACAGACAAAAGCTTTGTGGAAAAGGTTGTACAAGAACAAGGCACCCACCCCAAGTTCCAGAAGCCAAAACAGCTGAAAGACAAAGCTGATTTCTGTATCATACATTATGCTGGCAAGGTAAAGAATTAGTAGCTAAAATATGAACATTCAGAACATCTGCTACATTTTCTGATGCATAACCACTGTTTCTTAAAAAATGTCTAATTTCCAATATGACTACCTATGGGAGACCATGGGAAACCAGTGGGAGACTTTACAGAGTTTTTTCCATCACTGTGGATCTCTACACAGCCTAGGGAACTTGCCTGCAAGGTACTGGTTATACATATAGTTGAAGACATGTCAACTTGAGACCAATTTAAATTTGTTCTCTGTGACTTGGTGAAAATTGGAGATACTTTTCAGAAATCTTGCATCAAGACCTCATCACCAAAAGTGATGGTGCAGTGTTTTTTTTGTCACTCTTTGGATAGTGCGTACTGATATTGCATATCCATTCCTTTTATTGACAGAACAGACTATGCAACTGTTTGTTAGGATTTGAAATTTGTAGGTATGCTTGCTTAGATGCCTTCAAAAGGCAAATCCAAGAATGATTTGATAATCTACTGTTGCTTGTGCAAACCTCAGTGCTTCATTTTTAGCCTTGCAGGATCTTGTTACATCCTGTGCTGCAGAAAATCCTCCCTAGTTTCTTGACGCATATATTTTCTCTAGGTGGATTATAAAGCAGATGAGTGGCTGATGAAGAATATGGATCCGCTGAATGACAACATTGCTACTCTTCTCCACCAGTCGTCGGATAAGTTTGTGTCTGAGCTGTGGAAAGATGGTACATTATTAATCCTTTTTCTTATTTCTGTTTTACCTGGAAGAATTTATTTGATCATCAAAAGTCTGTAAAAAAGTGCTACATTATTCCATGTAAACTAAACCACAAAGATGAGCTTTGTCTGGAACTTTCTTTGCTTAGGCCATGGTATTGTATTAAAAGTTTACTGTAACTGAAGAGGAAGGTTCACATGCATCAACTTATGTTTAGCTTGCTACTCATATAGCAGTTATTTCTCCAAACCAAGAGCACTAGGCTAAAATGTGAATGTGCCATTATGTCCCAGCAGCTGGTTTAGCTGCAGCACTCAAACATAAGATCTGAGGTTGAACATGGCTTTTAGTCCTGGTGACTGGCGTGTTCTTGCTGCAGTGTCATTTGGTATTTTACTCTTTCTTCTCTGGGTTTATCTGCTTTTGAGTCTTACTGTTGCTGTCACTTTCTGTCTTGGGTTTTCTTTGACGTCTCTGTCTGTTGCAGAGATGCAGAGCGTTCAGAGAGCCTATTTCTATCAACACTTTCCTATTCTTCATCTAGAACCAGGTGACTGAGAAACCCAGCTGTTGTCATGTGTGTAATGCATCCTAGAACCATGCAAGACATGCTTCCGTTAACTTCTCTCTGTCCCTTTGCTATACCTGCTTGTCTTTCTTGTTCATTTCCTTTGCTTTGTGCTAGTAGTTCCTCATGGACTTAAAAACAAAAGCCAAACTCTCACCTTGCAAGTGGATACATGAAAAATATGGATACGTTCAGGCGCTAATGATGCTCTTGCAAGACTTGCATAGGGACAGCTAAAAGCAAATACCTGTCAACCATTTGAACATAGAGCAAGCAAGGTTGTATTTCATTGCAAGCTTTGGAAGGAAGATTCCTGAAGCTACATTTAAACTGAAGTTGAGTTGGATATTGATTCTAGTGATGAGATTTAACTTCAGCTGCTAATCGTTTAAAAGAAAGTTAGTCTGGCAAAGTAACTTGTACGGCATGAAAAATGGCTATTGGCAACTTGTGCCTAACAAGGCCTTTGCTATGTGAGGCTGACAAAATCCTTTTGAACTTGACATGTCAACTGGACCACAGCTGATCAGTTCTCATGTATTGTTCTTAGCTGAATCTTCTGTTGCAAGCAACTGTCTTTTTTGCTATCTTGATGTAGACCGGAGGACTAAAGATTTTAAGAGGATTGTTCCAGCTAGAATCTGGGACGCTCTTCTGTGGATTTCCCTGTGATGTCATCTAGTAACATAACCTTCTTTTCTTTCTGATAAGACAACCTTGACCCTATTCTAATGGCTGCTCTGGAAGTGTGCAGTTGTAAAGTAATATTAGGTATAAATGAAAGTGTCTATCTCTTATTGTTTCTTCTTTTGTAGGGGCTTCTCTTGATGGATTTTTTTCAATCAGAAGCAAGTTATGTATTTTCTGAAGTGAAGATAGGGAGCCTGAGAGTGGGCATCAGCCAACCACTAAAGATTAAAGAGAACTAGTAGCTTGAAGCCCTTTAGAAAAATGTGCTCAGGAGTGTGGGAATTTTGTAGGGATATGGCTTTTTTTTTTGTTTGTGTGGCTGAGTTTTTGTCTCAGTGTTGTAAAGCAGTGAGGAAAAAGAATACTTTAGTTTCTTCTTGCCCCTTCTACTCTAGAATCTAGTTGGCTTTTATTGGGAGGAAAAAAAATGTGTATGTGGAGTCCACCAATCAAGATGATAGCTTCATAAGTGTTTGGATGTCACTGTGGCATAGTGGAGAAAACTGTTGGGGCAGAGAGTTCTGACTTTCTCCCAGTGGTAGTGTTAATGCAACTGTCTAGTCTCAAAGTCATAGAATACTTGTACTCCAAAAATAATTCAAACAGTGGTATCTTGAAGTTTGGTGTCTGTCATGACTTCATACCATGTTTGCTCAGTTTACAAGTAGATATGGCTTTTCTGATCGCCAGTCATGGCAGTTCTTCCTGTATGTAACACAAGAGTCAAGCTGGGCTTTTTCTCTAACTGTGGCCCCATTTGGATTAGAGTTAACTAATAGTTGACTCTGCTGGGCTAGCAGCTAGAACTCTTGGTTTGTCATTTTTTTTGTTGTAATCTAAACAAGTAGAAGCATCTGAAACTTATTGTGCCACTTCTAGATTGCTCTTCAGGAGCTGCCTTCTGTAGTATCAGTAGAGTATGTTTGGGAGTAAGTTTGACTCCATCACTCAAACTTCCTGTAGTGAGCTGTTGCTTTTCTTTTTCCTTTTTTTCTTTTTTTTTTCTTTTTCCTCCTTCCTGCTCCTATCCCTGCACAAGTACTGTATAGGAGTCAACATCTGTGTAGAGATGAAGCAAAAAGGATCCTGCAGCTCCTCTCATTTATCCTGTTCTATCCAGATGTTCTTTGTACGTTCCAATGCTTCCTTTGGTTGTGGCAGAATTTTAATGTTCTTTCTTATGCTCTCTCTAGTTGATCGTATTGTTGGGCTGGATCAGGTGGCTGGCATGTCAGATACAGCATTGCCAGGGGCCTTTAAAACCAGAAAGGGTATGTTCCGAACAGTGGGACAGCTTTACAAGGAACAGCTGGCTAAACTGATGGCTACCTTAAGGAACACCAACCCCAACTTCGTCCGTTGCATCATCCCCAACCATGAGAAAAAGGTAAAGGCAGTTATAACACTACAGCATATGCAGTCTTACATGGGCTTCCTGGAGGATATGACTGGGTTTTTATCCCTTGTCAGGTTTTGCAAGGGATCTTATAGAGGTCCTCTTTTCTCAGTATCTGTTTTTAAGGTCATCCTAAATAACAGTGTACTTGCTGGAATTTTGGAGACTCATCTTTGCAGTTCTCCTTAAGATGACATAAGAACCTTCACTTTCTTCTTACAGAAAAGGATGGGACCTTGCCGCTTTTAAAAAAAAAAAAAAAGGGGGGGGGCAGGGGCATGGGGGTAAACCTTTCATATAAAAGCTATATGCTACTTATAAAATCTGCTTTTCTTCACTAGGCTGGCAAACTGGACCCCCACTTGGTCCTTGATCAACTTCGCTGTAATGGAGTGCTGGAGGGAATCCGTATCTGTCGTCAAGGTTTCCCCAACAGAATCGTCTTTCAGGAATTCAGACAAAGGTATAGCCTAGAAAAGAATCTGAAGCAGTCTTTAACCTGGCAAAATTCAGACACAGGTGCAGTAACCGAAATATTTTATTGAAGCTTAATTGCCACTGTTTTGAAAGGCAGTCACATAGAACATTGGTCTCTTGATACTCCCTGGCCCAAAGCCTCCAAGAGCATCTGTGACTTCTTCTCTGGTAAACATCTAGTTAAGGTGAGAGGTAGAGGACATCATCTAAGACTGCAGCTTCATACTCTGTTGTCTGGAGATGCAAATTTTTTTTCTTCCAACAATACTAGAAGCTGTCAAACTCATGATGCCATAGAAATTCATTACTGAAATTTTCTGTTTCCAGAGATACCTGTCTAACTAGTCTAATGCTTTGTTCTCTTCAGATATGAAATCTTAACTCCAAATGCAATTCCCAAAGGATTTATGGATGGAAAGCAGGCTTGTGTGCTGATGGTAAGACATCCCATAAACTCTACTTAGATTTCCCCAGCACTTCCGTAAAATTTATTCAAGCTGTGCATTCCATAGGCATTTTAAATATATCTTGTACTCACAGACTGAAATTCCAAAGTCAAATGTTTTGTCTGGGAGAAGGAGGATGCAAAAAGGTGTGTCTTGGCTTCACAGTTGTAGGCCATTGGCTAGCATGAGGTTCAATAATCCTAGGCAAAGAGGGCCTTTCAGTTTCCACGGATGCATACACTTTGAAATGCCAGCGGTATTAATAGAATCAAAATGTTTAAAGGCATTAACATTGTCTTTGGTGCATGCTTGAAATATGGGCTTCAAGGAAAGCTCTTTGGAATGGCCTGCTGACGACAAACACTTTCAATGAAGGCTCCAATTAATTTCTGCAGAATTGCCTCCTTTGAAGGGAAGGCTTTTGCTCCGTAGCCTTATGACTAGGGGAAACTGAATTGAAACTGTCTGTAAGGGATTCCCTTTTATCCTGTCTCAAAGGAATGTACCTTCTTCCTCTTAACTGATGTAAGTATTGGCAGCAAATCCTTTAAAAGAAGGGAAAACTGGCTGGGGTGCTTTTTCTGGCGAAGATCAGGACTAGGAAAAATTGAATAGGAAGGATCAACAGATGCCTTTCCCTTTAGGAAAGGAAAAGGACGGTTGAGACCAGATACATGTTTCTCACAGTACCCTTGTAGTTTTGACTGCTTGATTTGATGCTGTATTAAACAATGCCTTCTATCATATTTTCTGTCCTTTGCTGCCTCCATCTCATGCTGTGCTTGACTGAGCTCCAGCTCCTGTAATTGGGACAGGTCTGTTTTGGGAGCTAAGGGGTATCTTACAGCCATGAGAGACAGATACGTTTTGTGATGCTTCATGTGAAGCAGTCTTTGAGATACGTTCTTCTCTTTCTCTCATTTTAGATCAAAGCATTGGAGCTGGATTCCAACCTTTACCGAATTGGACAGAGTAAAGTGTTTTTCAGAGCTGGAGTCCTTGCTCATCTTGAAGAAGAGAGAGACCTGAAGATCACAGATGTCATTATTGGCTTCCAAGCATGCTGCAGAGGCTACCTGGCCAGAAAGTAAGGACCATATTCTATAAAGTACAATATACGTGTGCATATTCCTCCCCTTCAGGTACAAGTTTCAGAAAAGATAACTAGCAGTGATTTTTATTTTTTATTTTTTTCCAGAAAGGCCATGATTCATTCTTTGTATGTAACAGCTGATATTTGTTTTAGGGTTTTCTGATCTCTGCAATGCTTGGCTTCGTGCACCTGCAGAAAAACTGTGTACTGCTATCCCATGCACTACTAGAGCAGTAAAGTCTATTCCTCTCTGTAGGAACTCTACTACAGTCAAGGTTTTTGATGGAAGAGCTGCAAACTGCAAATGTGAAAATGAAAAGGTCTTAGTACAATTCTGATTAGGAGATGTAGGATTTCTCTTAAACTACTAGGTAGGACTGCAAATGGTACATTCTACAAACAAAAGTAGTAACTGTCAAATTGACTGGCAGGAAAATGTACTTCTGTGTTTCAGATCTTCTTGTGTGAAATGATAAATAGTGAGGCTTTCCAGATTAGAAGATATTAGGGAAAAACATTATTTAATTAAGAAGAAAGTGAATAAAGGAAGAGATAACCAGTCTTACCAGAGCAATAAAAGACTTAAAAGGCTAGAGGATGTTCACTGGAAACATTGCTCTGATTTTTAGGAGGGGACCTTCTAAAAATAAAATTCAGAGGTATCTAATAAAGGGTTTGATGGAGAGAATTGTGTGCAAATGTGGCTTTCTTTGTTGTCTGACCTCCACTTATTTTGCAGAGCCTTTGCTAAGCGCCAGCAGCAATTGACAGCCATGAAAGTGCTTCAGAGGAACTGTGCTGCCTACTTGAAACTGAGGAACTGGCAATGGTGGAGGTTGTTCACCAAGGTATTGTATTCCCTTTGCAATTTTGGCAAAGGGCCTATGGTTGCATTTTCAGCTTCTTATCCTGAAACAGAGTAAAGAATGCTTCCTTTGGAACTGAGTTGGCTTGCAACTACACATTGATCCATTTAGGTGCAGAATATCATAAGTAGAGGCAATATTTTACAACTGTGCTGTCTGCCTGTATAATCCAAGTGCAAGGCTATGTGCAATTAATGCTGTGGAAGAGCATCTTTTAGTACTTCAAGCCTAGAAAAAGATGGCTTGCTTTGGTGGTATGGCACTTTGAAAAGCCAGTTACTGCTTGGCTAGTCAGTTTGGTAAGACAGAGATTGTTTACATGGGGAGAGGCTTATCTTTTTCCTCTGGAGCTGTAAGAGCAAAAGGAAAGCACTAAGATCTGATTTTACTATTAGACTTGCACATGTTTTACCTTTTATAAAGATAGTGAACACATGCAAATATGGCCTTTTAATTTATGAGATTTCTTGCTTTTTAGTTTTTAGCAGTGAGACTTTTCATCTAAATCAGAATAGATAACAGAGTTTAAACTGTTCTTTTTTCTATGAAATTACTTTTTTTTTTCTTTTTTTAATATGTAGGAGCAGAGAGTGTGCTGGTGTTTGGTTTTTGTTTACATTGACCTCCTGTGAACTGCCCCAATGTACAGCAACTTTTTTACTCTCTTGCTGTTACTATTTAGTCTCTGTTCCTTGAGGCTCCTGGAATTTACCCATCTATTTCCTGATGCATCCCAGCTGGGAGGAAAGGATGGGCAGGCAGACAGAGTTACTGGCAGAGTAGACTATATCGAGTCCTCCATGATTCTGCTAGTGTTCAGAGCAAAACTTGTGGCAATTGGTCAGTCATTTAGATGTGATGCTGATCAAGTGTTGTTTTAGCAGATGCTCATCAAGTGCATGAGTGTTTCTCCATGTTGTTTTCCCTTTTCTTACACTTCTCCTATTGCCTTGGTTTCCTTTGCAGGTGAAACCTCTTTTGCAAGTAAGCAGGCAGGAAGAGGAGATGATGGCCAAGGAAGAAGAACTAATGAAGGTCAAGGAGAAGCAGCTAGCTGCAGAAAACAGACTGAGTGAGATGGAGACCTTCCAGGCCCAGGTGAGTTGGCAGATCTCATGCATAAAACTCACTTTCTCTACCTATCCAACTGCTTGAAGGCTCTTCCTTTCTCTTAGTGGTCTGATAGACAAGTTACAGGATTCCTGCTTGTTGACAGTGTAGCTTAGCTACTGTCTTGTTCAGTTTCTTCTGCCCTTCTCTCCAGCTTGGTTCTGCTAGCAGGTCGTTTTGTACAGTGAGCAGCTATGGCTCTGCCATATCCATTATGTGAAGAAAAGTCTGCTTTGGCTGAGTATCACAGAGAGCTGCTGAATTCATCCTGGTCACTAATGGCATCCATTTGGATTGAAGCACAGAAGGTGGGGGGAGGATTGTTACTCTGTAGGGCTGATATCTGTGTTACATTTATGGGGGAAAATTAGATAATCTCCTTATTTCAAATGGGATGATCTTTAGAAATTTGTTAAGGTAAATATAATGTTATGTGGTTGTGATGCATGATTTATAAAGGGGAACAGACGCTTAAATATATTTTGACATTTAGGTTTTGATTAGCAGCAGGAGGCTGCTGCCATGGTTAAGTTTGTAACTGCAGAACATAGGAGCAAGCTAACTGCAGTTACCACAGATCACTAAGTGCTTTGGTGAATTGGAGCTTATCTTACAGCAATTTCTGGGTTTGTGTCTGATGTAGCTAATGGCGGAGAAAATGCAGCTGCAGGAACAGCTGCAAGCAGAAACTGAACTGTGTGCTGAGGCTGAGGAGATAAGAGCTCGCCTTACGGCCAAAAAACAAGAACTAGAGGAGATCTGTCATGATCTTGAGGCCAGGGTGGAGGAAGAAGAAGAACGGTGTCAGCATCTGCAGACTGAAAAGAAGAAAATGCAGCAGAACATTCAGGTAATGCTTTAGGAATGTCATCTCTTGTCAGTAAAGAGGATAGTAAGGGTTAGAGAGCGGTCAGCAGTCTCAGCTGGGAGGGGAACGGGAGAGAATGAAAAAGTAGCATAGAAAATCTACCTGTGGAAATAGCAATAGAACACACTAATACTGGTGGTGAGCCAAAGGTGCTCAGACAGCCCTCTGGAATGGGCTGTTCCATTCTCGAAGATTATGGTTGCTTGTCAAATAATTGGACAAGGCCTTGCTTAAACCAGGTGTTTTGGGGATGGTAGCAATCTTCTTTGCAAAATAGTATTGTTTATTCTTCTAGAAAATTTTTTTGTAAGAACTCCGTGTGGTGCATTGCCATGGCATAAAAAGTCACTTCTGTAAAGTGATAATATTACTTTGAAGAAAGGGTAAAGATGCACTCCAAGTCCTAGTATTGGTATTGTGCTATTATACTGCTCAGTGACCAGCACTGACAGATGTCATGCTTTTATGTGGGTGTTATGAAGGAACTAGAGGAGCAGCTTGAAGAAGAGGAAAGTGCAAGGCAGAAGTTGCAGCTAGAAAAAGTTACCACAGAAGCCAAACTGAAGAAATTGGAAGAAGATGTGATAGTTTTGGAAGATCAGAATATCAAATTGGCCAAGGTAAGACTCTTGCAGCTCCCTGTGCCAGCTAAAGATGCTCAGAATGCTCTCCTGGAGCCACCTACCAAAGGCTGGGCTTTCCTATGTTATGGGGAACTTATGAATTAATTCAATTCTGGTCATGAGCAACTCTGACCTGAATTTAGTTATGAAATTAACTGCCAGCCTGTATCCTTTGCAAGTCAGTATTGTATGATTATATAGCCTTGACTAAATCACAATCCTTGAGCATGCCTTTGTTGTTACATTGTTACACCAAACAGGATCCAGTTACTTCATTAACTGACTTTCCTTTCAGCTTGAAAAGGCTATCAAATACAAATCCTTAAGTAACCAGTTATTTGAATACTGACTGGAATCTTGAAAAGATTTCTTTGCTTCCGAGTTTCCTTGTAGCAGAAGTAGGCACTCATGATGTTTACATCTTTAAGCACAGTCAGCTCTGAAAAATCTCCTATAATCCCAGCAACTGCTTTGACACTATCTTCTCAATTCTTCAGGAAAAGAAACTCTTGGAAGACAGAATGTCTGAATTTACAACCAACCTAACAGAGGAGGAGGAGAAATCTAAGAGTTTAGCCAAACTCAAGAACAAGCATGAAGCTATGATCACAGACCTGGAAGGTAAAAAGATCCTGCAAGGGACTCATTTGCCTAGTGTTAGATGGCTTCCTCTTAATATTTGTTGAATATCAATTTTATTTCTAGAGCTTTAGACTCACTCTTGTTTCTAAGGGGTTAAAAACTAGTGCTGTAGTGTGTATGCTATTGATTGGTTTGATAGAGCTGTTTGGCTGGCTGAAGGTTATGTGCCTTGTCAGCTGAGCCCTTGGTCTAAATAAAAATCCTATCCAAAGCAGCAGGCCAATGGAGAGAGGAGGCTGGTTCTTTCTTTTCCTGCTGTGGAAGTATCTTCACTTTTCTACTTCCAGTGGCATCGATCTGTCAGGGTTAGTGTAGCTTGTGATTTTCTGTTTGCACAAGTTCTTCAGAGCTCAAGCTAGAGGCATTTCATCTTGAGATTGGCCTGGTTAACACAGCAGGAGTCAGCTTTTTCCCTTTCAGCAAAGGGAGAGGGTATCTTGTGTTCAGCATCATTTAATGAGTGCTTGTGCCTCTGTGGTGTGGGTTAGGAGGGACTGGCATTGTGCCGGTTGTTTATTCTTTTACAATGAAGGGGGGGTTGGCTGACAGGTGAGGGAGATGGACTTTGCCCAGATCTGGTTTGAGACAAAATATAAGGGCAGCTGCATGTATAGATTTTGACAGAATAATGCACTCAAACTACTGTCTGGACACTTGTATTGCTTGGAAAGATACTATTGCTTAGATAGCTTTGTTTCCCCTGCAACAAAGTCTTGTGCAATGTTCTTTAAATGAGTATGCTTCAGCCATGCTAACTGCTGTGTCCTCATCTCCTTCAGAACGTCTGCGACGTGAAGAGAAGCAGAGGCAAGAATTGGAAAAGACTCGTAGAAAGCTTGAAGGAGACTCCAGTGATCTACATGACCAGATTGCTGAGCTGCAGGCTCAGATTGCAGAACTCAAAATGCAGCTGGCCAAGAAGGAAGAGGAGCTACAGGCAGCCTTAGCTAGGTGAGAATCTGACCTCTGGGACCACCAGATCAGGAAGTATTTCTTCTTGTCTTGTGTCACTTACTTTGGAATAGGGATCAAACGGAATCTGTGGCCATTGTATTTCAGTCTGTTGACTGAATGATCCATGTACTCAGCATCAGAGTTCTTTGGCTGCCGCACGCTTCCACATTCTCTATACAGAACTAGACTATAAATGTTAATCACACTGCATACGTTTCACTGGAACAGCAAGGTTTCAAAGGGGGTTAACAAGTAGTGGCAACACACTGTATCTTTCTGTGCTAGTTTCTGAGTTTCTGTATTTATTTATTCAGTCAAGTGTCCAATTTCCAGTGTAAAATGGTGCTTTCTCTTCTGCTTTCTTCTGTTGTCAGTCTCTCTCTGTCACCTACTTTAAGGTAAGTAATCTTACCCTCTCAAGTATTGGGAGATAGAACTTAGAATTTGTGGATGATCTATGGATTGAAGTTTAAACATAGTCTTGCAGAACTGATCACTAACAGCATTTTTTCTTGATCATTTTTGTCAGGAGAGGTGGTTTTAATTTACATATGGTTTAAATCTCGCTCTGACCAGAAGTCTATGTTGAATGCAGGGTGGAAGAGGAGGCAGCTCAGAAAAACATGGCCCTGAAAAAGATCCGGGAGCTTGAATCCCAGATCACTGAACTGCAAGAAGACCTGGAGTCAGAGAGAGCATTCAGGAACAAAGCTGAAAAACAGAAGCGGGATCTGGGAGAGGAGCTGGAGGCACTGAAAACAGAACTAGAAGACACACTAGATTCTACAGCTGCTCAACAGGAGCTCAGGTAATTCCAACAGCTAGATGCGTCCAGTCTTGTTTGCTTGTTTTTGTTTTTTAAATGAATGTTGCTGCATCCAGTCTCTTATCAAAGCAAGTCTTTATCAGAATAGACTGGTTAGCAGCTTCAGTGACTACACAGGAACTGGTGTGCAAGCTGCAGTCAAGACTACATTCCCCCACCTGAAGTATGAAAGTTAATTTGTTCCTTAACCACACTGGTGGTGATACCCCTGAAAAATTAATGCTTTCAAACTGTTTAATTCTTAGGTTGAAAATAATGCTGTGACCTTGTGTTTACAAACTTCAGAAGGGTGCGAAGCTAAGTTCTAATTTTGAAAAGTGTCTTTATAGATTGTAGTGCTAACCAGACCTCGTCATTCTTCTGCATCAGTGATACTGCTAGTGGATATGCCTGTCTGATTCTGTCCTTGGCATCTGTATAGAAGCTGTGAATTTTACAGGTCAAAGCGAGAGCAAGAAGTAACAGTTTTGAAGAAGACCCTTGAGGATGAGGCAAAGACTCATGAGGCTCAAATCCAAGAGATGAGGCAGAAACATTCACAAGCTATTGAAGAGCTGGCAGAGCAGTTGGAACAAACCAAACGGGTATGTTGGAGCAGGAAGCATAAGGCCAAATCAGGCAATCTTTCTGGAGTGATAGTTGCTCTAGGGCAGTGGCCAGGGCTTAAAGCTGTAGAAGAATATGAAGTGCTCCCTACATCAGGCTTCTGATGCATGTTTTCTTCCTCCCTTGGTAGATCATCTTGTACTGTGAATCATATATGCAGTTGCTTTTAATATTTGCATTCATTATTTTTTCCATCAGGCATCTTATATTACATAGCCATGATGCTGTCTAGTTCTTTCAACTGCTAGCGCTTGTTGACCTGTGCAACCTTTAATTTGGAAATCTGATGGTGCAAGACTGTCTAGTATTATTGTCTTCCCCAATTGTTAAATTGTCTTCTGCTTGTCAGTGACTGGCTGTTCAAGTCAGTTTTTCTGAGTAAGCTGTCTGAGACTTAGCTGTGAAACGGACACCATTAGCTTGCTTGTTGGAATAAAAACATGCACTTAGTAGAAGCATCCTGCCATATCTAAAATCTGCATCTGTTTTTCCCCCCCCTCCAGGTGAAAGCAAATCTTGAAAAAGCAAAACAAGCTCTGGAAAGTGAGAGGGCAGAGCTGTCCAATGAGGTGAAGGTGCTGCTGCAGGGCAAAGGGGATGCTGAGCACAAGCGGAAAAAAGTAGATGCCCAGCTCCAAGAACTGCAGGTGAAATTTACAGAAGGTGAAAGAGTGAAGACAGAACTGGCTGAAAGGGTCAACAAACTGCAGGTGAGTGTCATGTGTATTCCTTAGCTTCTGTTTCCGACGGGCTGGAGAGGAGAGAAAGTTGTTAATAACTGATGTACTCTGATCTCTCCTTCAGGTTGAGTTGGACAATGTCACAGGCCTTCTGAACCAGTCGGACAGCAAATCAATCAAATTAGCAAAGGACTTCTCTGCTCTGGAGTCACAACTTCAGGATGCACAGGTGAGAGCTTTGGAAGCTGAGGCATCCTTGTGTGTTGCATCCAGTGTCTCTTACAAATGTTTAAAGTGAGAAAGCACTGTGGACACTGTTAAATACTGGTTATAAAGCACTTCAAAGGATTGGGTCTGGCTATTTTGCTAAGGTGCTATACTGCATGGTATTGAGTATCTTCCTTCTGCTTCCTCAGTATGTGGATCCCATGGAATTTTCCCTGTCTTAGCTCTCAAGTAGAAAAGCAGTGGAGGAGGACTTCTAAGTCTATTTAATGCTACAAGTGAACTGCAGTGCTAGGTTCTTGTTTGAGATCTTCATAGTCAATGTACAACAAGGTTTTTTGTCATTTCGAATAAAATTTTCTATTTAACTTCAGAAATTTATCTGACAACGTGTAATGGGAAAGTGGTAGATTCAAATAATCTGACTTCCCCCCCTGGGGAAAAATCATGCTTAGTCTTATACATCAGGATGAAAGAACCATTTACTGTTACTGGAATTGAGTGTTTTGGCAAAGCACTGAGTACCAAGCAGAACACTGGGGGAGGGGGGCAAACCTCAGATACAAAGTAACCTTGAACTGCCATTGATGTTCTGCCTGCTCAGTCTGTTTTTCAAAGAGCAGACTCAAAGATGGTGCACAATACAGAAATTATGCATTGGTTTGAAGACTGGACTTATCAATCTCTATAGGTCATTCAGTGCAAGTACTGGCAGCATAAGTTAATAAATATTGTTGCTGCCCTAAGCTGGTGAATGACCAGTGTCTTAGAATTTCGCTAAGATTTCTAGAAGAATTGCTAAGAAGAGCAACAGTTGTTATTAACTGTGCTAAATCACTTCAGCCTGTTGTCTGTTTCTTTGATACTTGAATATGAGAAAGTCACATGGCAGAGTACAGTCATGCTACCATTGGGAAAAGTTTTAATGCTTTGTGTGCTACTCAGAGAGGACTCCAGAAAGAACTGTGCAGTGGCTGTACAGGAAAGCAGGAGATAGTACTTGTGTAGCGAAGAAGCATGCTTTAATTATCAGAGTGTAACAGATAATAGGATCCTTCTGGATATTCTGTTTGTGTACTGACTTGCTGGAAGACAATTATTTAAATTCTGTCTTCAATTGGCTTATCTGTGAAATAAGTTGCAGTTAAACTCAACTTCAAAAGTGCTCATCCTGGAGGGAATGGGTGAGGATTTTTAGTCTTTAATCTGAAGGAAAGGTGTTGAGTTCCACTGGGGTGCTTGCTTTATAGGAGCTGCTGCAGGAGGAGACTCGCCAAAAACTGAGCCTCAGCACTAAACTGAAGCAGATGGAGGATGAGAAGAACAGTTTCAAAGAGCAGCTGGAAGAAGAGGAAGAGGCAAAGAGAAACCTGGAGAAACAGATCTCTATTCTTCAGCAACAGGTACAGAATCTGTATCCCACAAATCAAACCCTTGAGAGGAGAGGAAGTGTTAAGTGTAAGTGTGGCTTGAAGGAAGTAAAAACTAAATGCAGAACTGACTTCTAGAAACAGAACCTTTCCTGGGAAAGGCTGATCCTGCTGACCTGAGTGAGAGAAAATGATCAGGTCCCTGATAATCAGAACACATACTACTTTTAAATTTCTATCTAAGAACTCCTGTGGGAATTCATAGATATAGCGTTATTCCAAAATAATGGTATTGTATTTATCCCACTGTTTCTAAGTCTGACTGAAGTAATTACCACAGAACTGAGCAGACTTACTTCCTCAACTCCTCTGGTGCCACTAAGCCATGTTGAGTGTTATGTGTGGCTTGGCTTCACCTGTGATGTCTGTCCTTTAGGCAATAGATACAAAGAAGAAAATGGATGATGGTCTGGGCTGCCTTGAGTTAGCAGAGGAAGCCAGGAAGAAGCTGCAGAAGGACTTGGAGAGCATGACCCAGCGTTATGAGGAGAAGGCAGCTGCATATGACAAGCTGGAAAAAACAAAGACCCGCCTGCAGCAAGAGCTGGATGACATCACTGTGGACCTGGATCATCAGCGGCAGACAGTTTCCAATCTGGAGAAGAAGCAGAAGAAGTTTGATCAGGTATAGCTTAGTCACAGGGAGTTAAGTAGCTGCATCTTCTGTGCCAGGTCTGCCTATAAGAATATCTAGACATTGAAGCATGGAGAATTCATATTTCTTTCTGAATGGAGGCATAGCATATAAGGCAGAGAAATAAGTTGCCATTTAGGTAAACTCATTCTGTTCCATGCCTATGAAGTTTTGTGCTGTTCTTTTCCCAAGGGGCTAACATTTATATCAACAAGATTGAATTCAAAGTGTTGCTTACAGATCAGAGCTGGAAATGATAGTTTGGAGGCCTAGTGAACTAGAGGTTTGTTCATCCAGGGTCAGTTCTGATGTTAAAGGTCAGGTGGCATGCTTCAATCTTTGAAGCTGCATTTTCTTAGTTCCTTCTACCCAAGGCAGAATGCTACTAAGAAGGCACTAACATAAAAAATGCATGTTTAGCTTGTCAGGAGCTTGTTAGGAATTTCTCAGAATGCTGATGCTATACTCTTGTAGCTGTTGGCAGAGGAGAAAAGCATCTCTGCCAAGTACGCAGAAGAACGGGACCGTGCTGAGGCAGAAGCCCGTGAGAAGGAGACTAAGGCCCTTTCCTTGGCCAGAGCCCTGGAAGAAGCCATAGAGGAGAAAGCTGAGCTGGAACGAGTCAATAAGCAGTTCCGCACAGAGATGGAAGACCTGATGAGTTCAAAGGATGATGTTGGGAAAAGTGTAAGTATGAAGTTAAAAATTGGGGCAGGAAATGTCACGCAGGTGATACTGTTAGCAAAATACTGCAAAAAGCCTGTACTAGTGTGAACACACAGAGGAATGTAGTGGGGAAAACTGAAAACATTTTGGGTTTAGGAGTGTTGTAATGTTTCTGTTACAGCAGTAGGCAGGAAAGATGGGTTGAAATAGAACTTACCTAGTATAATTGCGGAGGAGGAAAGGGTATGATGTAAGTCTTGTGTGTAAAATACCAAGGAGTAGCTAGACAATGGGAAACAGTAACCCAAGTATTTCAAGACACAAAAGATTGTGATAAGCAGGAGACAAAAGAAAAAATTTGAAGGATAAAAAAATTTTTTATGCCTTCTGTCAGAACCAGAGGTATCCAGCTCTGGTAAGTCTCCTGTAGGTCAGGGTTGGGCTAATAAATGCTTTCTTCCCTCTTCTCCCCTTGCCACACGTACATGACCAGAGCTAAAAGGTAAGCAGGATTCACACTGACAGCTCAGAAGTATGTAAGCAGTTGGCTTTGAGGGTTATCTCTACACTAATATAAGGACTAGATATAGTGTCCTTGTATCCTGTCTTACGTGAGTGGCTGTTCTCAGACTTCTTTGCTGTTAGGATAGCTGAAATTGCCTGCATTCTTTGAGGAAACCTAATGTGTAGTGATGTGCTGTAGGTCCATGAGCTGGAGAAGGCTAAGCGAGCCCTGGAGCAGCAGGTGGAAGAGATGAAGACACAGCTGGAAGAGCTGGAGGATGAACTGCAGGCCACAGAGGATGCCAAACTGCGGCTAGAAGTGAACCAACAGGCCATGAAGGCACAGTTTGACCGAGATCTCCAGGGGCGTGATGAACAGAATGAAGAGAAGAAGAAACAGCTGATTAGACAAGTAAGATAAATCCTGAAAGTTTTCTGCACATAACAGCGCTTGTGTCCGAAGATGGTTAGATAGACAGGGCCCATCCACAGACCCTTGTTAATAGTAACTCTCCAGGCAGTGTTGCAAGGCTCTGCAAGACACATTCCCTTGTATGCTGAGTCCCTGAACAGAATTTTTCTATCAAAGGAACCCTCGTGGCTTTATCAGTAAGGAATGTTAGCTCCATCCACCCCACCAGGAGAAGTGAAAACAAGTCAGATGCTTGCACTTAGGAGGGTGTGAAAACTGGCTGATGGGAAATCAAGGAGCTGATGCACAGATACCTTTATTTCTCCATACAGGTGCGGGAGATGGAGGTGGAATTGGAAGATGAAAGAAAGCAGCGTTCCATTGCTGTGGCTGCCAGGAAGAAGCTAGAGATGGACCTGAAGGATTTGGAAAGCCACATAGAGACTGCTAACAAGAATCGTGAAGAAGCCATCAAACAGCTCCGCAGACTGCAGGTGAGGAGCTGTAACTGCTTTAGCTGCCTGTGTAAAGCATTTACCTAGGGAAATAATGAGATGCAAGATTTCACCTCATGGGAACCATGCATCAGTGTCACAGGAGCAGTAGAGCCTTGTGGCAATTTAACCAGAAAGAATTATTGGCATTTCAAATGTCGTTCTAACCCTTGCTCTGCCTGTTTGATTCCTTGGGAGACAAGCTGTAGAGAGAGTCCACTCTAGTCCTTGCCTTGTGTCAGTCCTTTTGCAAAGAATTATGGAGCTGCAAAGCTAGAGGGACTTGAAAAGATCATTTAAACCTTCTCATGCCCCCAGACAGTTCTGCTATGTCTTTAATTCCTGCAGGCATTTATTTGATCTGTTCTTAGGGAAGACTCCAAATCCTCCCTAGGCAATCCATTCCAGTGCTTCACTAGAAAGCTTTTTTCCATAGTGTCTGATGAGGCTTTTTTTTTTCCTGCAATTTAAGCAGCCCTATTTGCTCCCATTACTGCTTTTCCTGTTACTTTTGAAATGGAAAAAGGATTATTTACAGCAATCTGTAAAAAGATTAGCTAAAAAAAGATTAGCTAAAAATTAATGAAGTCCTTGTTTCCATTTTTCCTCCATGTTTCCTGTAAGGTAAACAGCTCTGTTCATGTGGATGCTCTGAAACTGATCCTTTTTTATTCTCCCTTTTCAGGCACAAATGAAGGATTACATGAGGGAACTGGAAGACACACGTACTTCCAGAGAAGAGATCTTGGCACAGGCTAAAGAAAATGAGAAGAAGTTGAAGAGCATGGAGGCAGAGATGATCCAACTGCAGGAGGTAATGGAGTATGCGTGCAGGTCAAGGGTTTGTTCATTTTCTTTGGCCAAGAACTAAGTGTATCAGTCTAAGCTTGAGTGGTTATTTCCCTTTTTTCTTTTTTTCTTTTTTCTTTGCTTAAATACAAGGTCCATTTCCAGCAGCAGAATTTGGCCCTTTCTTGACAGCTGTGACAGGAGTGAGGCAAAACAAAGGAAGCTATGGGGTAGGGGGAAAACAGGCTATGTCTTATCGTTAAGTCTGAATCTAGCTAGAGACCATTCCACCCATTACAATATCTGCTTTTCCTATTCTGCATTAATTGGTACTCTCCCATTACATCACTGACAGTCTCATTTTCATTCCAGGAACTTGCAGCTGCTGAGCGTGCCAAGCGCCAGGCCCAGCAAGAAAGGGACGAGTTGGCTGATGAGATTGCCAACAACAGTGGTAAAGGGTGAGTAATGCTCCCCTGCTCAAGGGTGGAGGAGCTGGTCTGAGAAAATACTTTGTAGACTGTTATTTTTATATAGACTGCAGTATGTGCTGTACCTCTGTTCTTTTGAAAGATCGAGCTCATTTTGTAAAATTATAAATGGCAAGTTTTCCCCAAGGCACTAATGCCACCAACACTACTTTAATGCTTGTGTCCTATAGAGCACTGGCCATGGAGGAGAAGAGACGCCTAGAGGCCCGGATAGCTCAGCTGGAGGAGGAGTTAGAGGAGGAGCAAGGCAATGCAGAGATAATCAGTGACCGGCTCAAGAAGGCAAATCTTCAGGTACCTGTTCAGGCTGGGTAGAGGTTCTCAAATTTGTGTAAACCGACAAACTGTGGTCTGGTTTGTGTACAGTAGAGGCCCTCTGCAGTATATTGCATAGACATGAGCAAGATGAAGCACCTGAACACTGCAATAGAGAAAACGGAGAGGGCAGCCAGTGCTCATAGCTCACTGATTTTGATCCTGGAATAGAAAATCATTTGCATGAGACAAGATAGCTGGAACAGTCTCCCAGGTTTATCAGAAATTCCTGGTGTCTCTTTTCCTGCACTAAGGGGTTACGCAAAATATGATCTGTAGCATGCTTTTCCAATTTGGCAAACTGAACAGTGCCACAATGTGTATGGAAAGTGACTTTCTGTCAGTTTTATGCTTCTTCAAACAAACTAAATTCCATATGGAGTTTGTTAGGCTGCTATAGAAACCATGATCTTAATCTGACTGTTCTTTGGTATATTTTATCTGCCTGACTTTGAGAGTCAAGCACACTGTTTTCTTAGTTCTCAAAAGCCAAGGCTCCAGGCTGATGGCTTTCCAAGTGGTTTGTTGACTCCAGTAGGCCAAAGCATAGTCCTCTACTTGATTAACTATCAGCCACAGCCATGGCTTAGAAGTGGATTGAGTCTTGCTCTTTCACCTTTGAAAGTCAGTATTTTTAGGCTGCTTCTGTGTAGTGGAAGTAGACAAACAGCAGATACGTGATAAATTAGTAAAGCATAGGTATTGAATCCACTGGTTTCAGTATGGATGCAATCCACTAAGACTGATAATTACTGCGTTAAGTGCCAAACTATGGCTTTCATTCCAGAGGAGGTTGTATGTGGTGGCAAATCCCACCATAAGAGTAGCTTGATAAACCTGTTGTTCAAAGAATTACTTTGAAAAGCTGGGTAAACTGAGACATTTGTGAGAGATGGTCTATATCTCTGTCTACAGAGGGATACTTTCTGCATCTGAATATTCCAGGCATTCAGCTCACCCTGTGGGTATTTTTTCTTTTGCATGTCAGCAGGTGCCTGAGAAATATCAGCCTTTCAGGCTGGAACTCTCAGTATGCTGAGTACTTCTTCTCTCCCCAGATTGATCAGATGAACGCTGACCTGAATGCTGAGCGCAGCAATGCACAGAAGAATGAGAATGCTCGCCAGCAGATGGAGCGCCAGAACAAGGAGCTCAAACTTAAGCTGCAGGAGATGGAGAGTGCAGTGAAGTCCAAGTACAAGGCTGCCATCACAGCCTTGGAGGCAAAGATAGTGCAGCTGGAAGAGCAGTTGGACATGGAGACAAAGTACGTCCCATCAGAAACTATTGTTGCATTACAAGCCTCTACCCGCTCTGGGATGTTAAGTTCTGAACAGATTCTGATTTATATGAGTGAGGGTTTTATCCTAGGTACTGGGGAGTATAGAGAAGTAAGATCTTCACAAACTTTCCTCATTTTCATCGTACAGACTGCTAACTTCCTCCAAACTTCACCATTCCAAAAGCCGCAGCTGTGATGGAGTGTTGCTGTCCCTCAGTAGCTTCAAGAGTCATGCTCTGTGTGACTTTGTCTTTTTGGTCGTTTCTGGAAAATCTTTTCTCCCATCCCCTTTGCTCTGAGTTATTATGACTAGTGGCATCTTCTTTGTTTCTAACTTGCCTGTTTCAGGTCTTGTTGTTAGGGACAACAGGAGATAATCTCTTGTCTTAGCCGTCACTGTATTTCTGTGTAGGGAGCGCCAGGCTGCCAGCAAGCAGGTGCGCCGTGCCGAGAAGAAGCTGAAAGATATATTGCTGCAGGTGGATGATGAGAGGCGTAATGCTGAGCAATACAAAGATCAGGTGCGTATAGTTACCCACAGGATCAGTGAGTCTTCTGGTGGGAGGATTTCCCTTCTGTGAACAAAGTATCATTTGCATTTAGAAGGCTCTAGCATTAACCTTCCTATGAATTTCTCTCCTTTCTCCCTCACTGTGATAATTACAAGATGATACAGATGCAAATGTGATGCTTTTAAGGAAAAGCTTGGAGCTGTCTAGTCATAGGCAGCTGCCCTCAGGAAGGGAAGAGGGGGGGGTTATTCAGAAACTCTGCTTCTTGCTGCTGTAGCTGCAGCAGTGCTGTAACTCTGGGAGAAGCTGACCTTCTTTCCCTTAAACACTCAGGCGGACAAGGCAAACATGCGCTTGAAGCAGCTGAAACGGCAGCTTGAGGAAGCTGAAGAAGAGGCCCAGCGAGCCAATGCATCCCGTAGGAAGCTCCAGCGTGAACTGGAGGATGCCACTGAAACTGCTGATGCGATGAATAGAGAGGTCAGCTCCCTCAAGAGCAAACTCAGGTAAGGCTGAGTTTTATGTGATACCTTGGCAGCCAGTCCAGCATAGTCTTGCTGTAATTGCCCACAGTGGCACTTGCTCACAGCAAGGAGTGTGACCGGGCACTTCCTTACCTTTCTCCAAAGCCTGCCTTGTCTGGTGGTCAGTGAAATCTTGGGTTACTGACATACTGTCCTTCCTTCCCTAGGCGTGGGGACCTGCCATTTGTCGTGCCACGACGGATTGGCAGGAAGGGTGCAGGCGAGTGCTCCGATGAGGAAGTGGATGGCAAGGCAGATGCTGGTGATGCCAAAGCTACTGAATAAGTCCTCCCATTTGACCCAGGTTACATGTGACGGAGTGACCCATCCACCTTCCCCTCTTCCATTGGACTTTCTGCAAACCCTCTCCTCCTAAATTGGCTGGGAATCTGCACAGCAAACCCAGCTCTGTGTATCTAGAGCCATCGGGCATCTGTGTTCCTAGCCTCCCCCTCTTTCCAGTTTCCTAATCCTCTTTGTATTTAATGCCAAAGAGTCGGGGCTCTGAAATCTGACCAGCAGAGTTTGGCAACTACGAAGGCCTGTAGAACTGTCTGTGCCATGTCTGCTGGTGAATCCTTACACAGTTTGGAGGGAGTGGGGGTTAGGGAAAGATTATTTTTGCTGTAAATCTACTTTTTGTCTTCAGATCCTAGCCACAGGGAAGCACCTTCCTGTATTCTTTCCCTTCCCTCTTTGTTTGCTTTTGGCAATCATGTTCAGTGACCTCAGACTTCTGCCTCTTTTAATCTGCCCACCCACAAGGTTTGGGAGCAGTTTCAGGAATAACGGTGTGCTTTGGCCATGGCAATTCACCTTTTCTTCTTTCACATGTTTCCAGGGAGAGGTGAGGAGGGAAGCTTCTCTCAGGATCGGCCACCTGGAGGACTTGCCAAAGTTGTCTTTTTCTTTTCTCTTTTTTTTTTCTCTTCGCCTCATTTTTATTATCTGGACAGATCTCTGAAGTGCAATGATGTCCTGTTATTGTCTCTGCCTCTGAGCGGTTTTGTCTAAGGTAGTGTGGACCAGTAGTTAGTGACAGGCAGGGGAAGCAGAAGAATGTCCTTGTGCTTGTCTGAGAATCTCTGGGGGACCAAATATATTTAATGGTAATAGGCAGAATCTAGGGGAATTTTATAGAGTAATGGGCAGAGGGTGGGGATAAGGGGGGGGGGGGAAAATCCCTCTTTTATTGACATGTTCAAGCCTCTTGCACCTGCTCTGTAACCAGGGGTTGGGATTAGTTATTCTGCACCATTGACTAAGAGTATATTAAAAACCCTTTAATCTGCACAGATATATGTAAGGCCTTTGTATCTCATAATAAGTAATTAAGAAAAAAAATAAAGGTCTTTATCACTGCCTTTCTATTGGGACCATGGTTATATAGAGATAGTCTTTACTTTTCTACACTGTACACTGGTTGCTGGATTTACCTTTATTCTTAACCATGTTGTATATGCTGCATTTAGACCTACTTATGAGCAAAGTAAAAATAATTAAATATGAAGCATCATACTGTATGCCTGAAGCGCTCTAAATGCAGGAGCCTCATGTCCCAATTGCTGTCACAAAAAATTAAAATTTTTTTTTATATAATAAAAGTGCCTTAGCATGTGCCTCAGCTGTGTGTCACCACTACAGTCAGTAATGGTTTACTGGTGCTCCACTGATGTTACCAATAAAAATTATCCATGTGCTGCAGTCCGCATGCTTGTGTCGCTGTTCCCTCCTTCTGTAGGTGCAGTGAAGACCATGTGTGCAGCTTCTAAAGGAAGCAGTGGTGGTGTCAGAGCATCAGCCTGTCCTGTCAACTGAGCTGCAGCCCCTCTCAAACACTGAGTGACTCTCCATAGCTGAAATCAGATGTTACAGTACCCACAATGTATTACTGGGGCAACTGGCAGCAACCCACCAGGAACTTCAGAGGAAGATAATGCACCTCTTTTGTATGCAGTTAACTTGAAACATAAGGCTGTAAATTTGAGCTGAGCTAGCTCTGTTCTTGGTCTGAAGGCAGTATTTCTGAGTCTGAAACCTTTTACAACATCTGTGCAAACAAATTCTCTTCTTCACTTTGCCTTCCTATTCTTCCACAGATAAGAAATAAAAGTTGATAGAGGAAGTGATAGATGTCTAGAAGTCAATTTTAATCAATGGATTAGCAAAAATTCCTTTCAATCATCTTCCTTTCTCCTTTCTCCCTTTCTCCTTTTGTAATCTACTTTTGTAGCATTTTCCCTAGAAATAAGGAACTTGTGGCTGTATTCTTCCATAAATTGTCCTAGGTGCTCAAGTAGCATAGCAAACTAGAGCATAATATCAGCTCCTGCACCTGTTACTTCCTCCTTCATGATTGTACTGAAGCTTGCATCTGCTGGAGCAGGTTTGGGGTCCATAAACCCTCTGCCTGTGTAGTGTCACAGCTGTAGCTCTGATAAGAAAACCTGATCCTGCAGCTCACTGGTGGGCCTGAAATCAAATTCTTCATTAGCTGCAGAAGTGATGTTGCAGACTTATGTCTGCTCTTACATAATACGGACATTGCTCTGATAATCGTAACCACTTCCCTTTCATCCCATGTTGGCTGAGACTTAAACCTAGATAAGAAAATCTGAGTTAGCAACTGCACTAGGGGCTGCAGTGAGTGGAAGTGACTCAGAAGCAAGTGCTGATGCTCACCAAGAGGGCGTACGGTACAGCCAGCAAGCGCTGCTGCAAAAGGGAGTGCTGGAAAACACGGAGCAATGAAGATGCAGCTTCAGTAAACTGGTTCTCAGAGTATCATGAGACTCTAGAGCCACAAAAGCATGGGGTTCCTGTCTAAGCAAATGCTGGGGAAGGGCAGAAGTCTTCTCATAAGAAATAGTAGGCAGATGGCAGGAAAGGGAGGCGTGCAGAAGAAGATTGACCGTGTATTGCTGCACCAATGGGTATACTCCCATATAAGGGGTCAGTGTGATTGTGAACTACTTTCCATGTTATGTAACACAAGCTGCAGATTTTTGAACCCTAAATAGGGATTAATGCTTTGAGGATGAGGTGAGGTATTTGCTTATATATGAAAGCAAGTTGCATTGTTGTGCTGGGGGTGAGGGCAGGGGTCTATGTGGTAGAACTCAGGAAGTCATGAGCCCACTTTGTTTTCCTTTGAGCAACCCCTTTAATGGATGTGTCTGATCAAACTTTCAAGCACAACAGCTCATGAAGAGGGGGGGTCTCTTAGGGTGCTGCACGAAGCAACAGCATAAAGGGACAGAGCTGTGTTCATGTTGTATGGAATACAGGCTCTGCTGTGTGGCTGTAACTTACTGATGTACTAATGCCTTATCCCGATGCTGTTAAAAACAGGATTTGAATTACTGAAATTCTCATCTGGGAGTCTATTGGTCCACATACTTCTGTCTTGTCTCTTTCCAGCCTGTTCTGCAGAAATGTATAGGATAGTTTTGTGAACAGTGTACCCCTTAAATTACACTGAAATTGCCTTCAGATAGGATCTTCTTGAAATAATGCCAGCTGGCCAGACACTTGTGATACAGACCAGAACAGCCTTAACACCTGTATGCTGACCTCTTCAAGCTCAGGCTGGTTTTTGTCCTGCTGTGCAAAAGTCAGTGTACTGCTTGGATGTTGATCTGTCCTCCTGTGCATGCTGGAAGGAGCCTTGTGTCTTTTTTCCGTTGGCACTTCAACCTTCCACGTCTTTATAAATCCACATGGAAGGGCAGAAATGAGTCTTTCACAAAATTTTCCGCTTTCCTGCAGAGGGCAGCCTTGAACTAGTATGTTCTCTTGGCTCCTGATTTGCTGCTTTCCTTAGATCTCTAAAGTTGCTAAATGCCTCACACAGGTTTTCCTGAGATGTTTGGGATGGCCTGAGTAGGTGAGTGGTTACAAATACTGTAATAAGCAAGTGTGGCTAAACTGTTACCTGATCTGAGGGCCCTGCAAAAAAGTTGTTCTTGGAAGCTCTAGCTCTGTCTATTGCCTGCATGAGCCAACCTCAGCCTTGATCTTCAGTAGGCATTGGAAGGGTGTGAGCAAGAGAAGACACACGGGTATAGTTTCAGAAGATGCAAGGGTTGGTGGTAAAGCTAGTTGCAAGCATTCCTGTCCCTGCACCAGACTGTTGTGCTGACACAGTGGTTTATGGGCCTATGCTGTAACCTAGATCATTAAAATTAAAATTAATTAAAATTAATAACTCAGGCTAAAAATAATCTTAGTGATACAGGTTACAGCATGGCCCTTACAGGTTGTTTTAACGGCAGAACAAAGGAGTGGTGGAGGGGGCAGAGCAGTCAGCCTTGTCACAGCCTCAGGGATGTGGAGGCGAACTGCTAAACCTGCAGCATCAAGTTGTGCTGTGGAGATCCTTTCTGCACAGATAGGAGTTGAATGTTAGTCTTGTTTGTGCTACAGCTTGCCCAAGGGCAGAGTGAAGATAATCTCTAATAGAGCTAGCTGCGGTTGGTTTCATGCAACACAACAATGACCTGCCAGATGTAGGAAGGGGATTTAACCCCCTTCCCTTTCCTCCCCACCTTGTCTCAAATATCACTTCTTTGGAACATTTACATTAATGGAGCCTCACCTTTGTCTAAAAGGAGGGCACAGATTAGATGGCTCTGGGCCTAGGATGCTTCAGTGACAGGCACAAACAATAGGGAGGGAGTAAGCTATGATGGAAAATTGCAGCACAGCCCTTCTGTGTCTGGAGGAGATGCAGGTGAGGGAGGGCTTGGACAGAGCGGTGGTCTCTCTGTCTTGGAAGCCCAGCCCAGCCCAGCTCTGAGAGCTTCTCCAACTATTCTTGAGATGCTTTGTCCCAATCCTGCTGGCAAGATCCCACTGCGTAGCATTCCCTGAAAAGCCTTGGATCCAAGCCTTGCCTGGGACATGTCCTTTTGAACCTCCAGATGTCCTTGGACACAACCTTCCTTCTTCCAGGACAAGTAATCAATATTAGTAGAGAACCATTTGCCATCTGCCTGGACTTACTTTTTTCCCTGCTCTGGTGCCAAGACAGTGAGCCAAAACAGAAAGAAAAGGGGGAAAAAAAAACCCTCCAGATCTAAATCTGTGACTTTCCAGTCCTTGCTACCCTTTTAAGCCAGTGTGGATGCGTGGCAGTGCAGCAAAAAGAAAAGAAAAATGTGAAGTGTTTCAAGTGATGATGGTCTGGTACGTGAGAGGAGAGATGCTGGAATCCATTCTCAAGCCAATTGTGTGCGGTGAGGCAGCCTCTCTCACCAAGATGAGGTGGCCAGACAAAGGTCCTTTCAATTCTAAAAAAAATTTGCAGAGAAAGACACTTGAAAATCCACTAGGTAAAAGTACAGTTATCTTTGGACTAGGCAATTGCTTGTTTCTGCAGAAGGGATATTTAAGGCAGGCTACCTTCTCTGCTTACCTACAGCTGCTAAGAGAGTGTACAGGCTGCAGAAGACCCTCTTTCTGCAGCACTGGACACTGGAGTGCCTTAATACCTATGCATGCCCCTGACTAGGAAGTCTGCCTTAAAAGTTTCACTATTGCTCAGCATCCTGGTCATAAGGAAGAACGAGAGAAAAAATGGAGAACTGATGATGACAGAGTGCCTGGCCTCAGTATTCCATATTACTCATTAATTAGCAGCACAAAATTAAATTATCTGGAATTATATTGTGGGTACACTACAGCCTTAATTAACTTTTACCCAGTTGTGATGTAAAGTCTGTGAAACCTCATGGAAAAGAGTGTTATGATAGGGCATATCACTCAGGATAAATGGATTACTTTCTTGAACTGCTTTTTTGGGTGTAAGCCATCACTCATCATCCCAAACCTAATGTAAGGCCAGACAGAAGTGGAGCTCCATGGCAGGAAAAAGTCTTATTGGAGACAAAATACTAGTGAAGAAAATTGTTTTTGTTCAGCTGATAGATTTTCCTAGAAGCAGCAAAATGCCAAACTGTACAGCCAAAAGATACACTGACCAGCTGGACCCATAAGCAAATCTACACCATTTTTGGGGGGTGAAGTGATGACTAAATGAAAAAAAAAAAACCAACTGAAGAAATTTTCCTCTTGCTCTTCATTCCTGCTGTATCCAGGGAAACAGATCTCTGTGTGTTGCCTTATAAAGAAACAGCATCATGTCAGAACAGAGCCCGCCTTTCACTTTTTCTCCCCCAAACTCCTGGCTGAGCTTCAGCAGGAAGCGGTCCCAGCAAGGTGGGCTATTGGGTAGGAATCATCAGGCATGTGGTACTCACTTCCCCTCCATCAGGGGAAAAATCCTAGCCCAGGCACAGCTGGAAGAGCACTGAGACAACTTTGGCTGCCTCTTCCCTCTGGAACCCTTTCCCCAAACCTGGGCTCTTCTCAGGGCTAGAGAGGACTGTGGCAAACTGTACAGCCCTGTGGGCCTGATGGATTGATGCAGCCTCTCCAAGCTGCCCTGTGGCCAGCGGGTGTGTGTCAACAGCTTCTTGTTTCATTTCCTTCCTGACACTTCCCCATTGAGCCCACGGGGTTGAGAAAGGCACAGGGGCTGCATGTGCCATGCCTACACTGCCAAATTCATCCCAGGTTGGAGGTGGCTCTTTCAGAGCCTCTCTCTGCTTCCTGAAGCATCCTCTGCAGCCAGTGCACACGTGAGGATCTCACCTCTGGAGGACAGACCAGCTCAGATGTCAGGCAACTCCTATCAGCTTTCATAAGAAGTGCTAATGCTGTCATTAGGAACTGCAGCAGGCTTTGAAGCAGAGGTATTGGCTCAGCCAAAAAAGGTTTTAACAAGGTAACACACAGCCCAATTTGCTGTACAGGCTTTTGATCCTTTCTACTGTCAATGTAATTGTGTGCCATGCAGCTTGCAATGAGCCGGCTCATCATTTTTGGAAGCACGATGCACCCAGCTGTCTCGCACTGATGTGCCCTTGTGGGTAAGGCACAGATAGACCTCTTGATCAGCTCTTGCTTGAAGTACAGCTCACTGTTTTTCTGTTGGCAGTTCCCATCGCCTGGGGAGTTTTGGGAAGTGACTTCAAGGACAATGCTTATGCCCCTGGCAAGGATCTGCAGTTAAGAGACTTCAGTGGGATCCCACACAAGGAAAAGGGGACCCTGTGGCAGGAACAGCTTGGACACATAACTGTGAGCCAAAGCTCCCAGTCTGACATGTATCTGGTGTTGCCCTCATGGGAGCTGTGGTGGTTGTTTTGTTCTCTTTGCTGTCAAACTAAAGGTTTTTTTTCTGTGCTACATCCCCTTCCCTTTGCTAAGGGAAGTGCTCACCTTTCTCTTACAGCCAGTGAGACTGATACAAAGAAGAGAAGGCTGGCGTGGATCATAGGCCCGTTTCAGTGGAGAAAAATGCAGAAAACTGTACAGCTTAAGAGAGGAAGTCTGCACAAACAGTAAACTTCACTTACCCTTGAGATCATTTACCTAAACCACTCCCTGGGTAGAAGATAGGAAAACCAGAGTTGTTTGAATGGAAAAGCTGACAGAACTGTTTTGCTCTCTTACAATACCTGCAGGGATGACTGGTTCTGGCCATACGTCCCCACTGCCACCAGTAGAAACATCAGGACATTGAATCAGCATAGACTCTCCAATGCCACGGGTTATGTGGCCTGCAGAGCTGGCCCCTGCCTTGCAGGGCACAGTGCAGCCCCAGGCAGGCTGCAGGGGGAGACTTTGAGAATGAACAAAGTCTGGAAAGGCCTCCTTAGGAAAAGATCTGACTTGCTTGCTTTGGACAGTGGCTGAATGGGAAGGTTAGGGGAAAAAAAACATGTAAGGAGACTAGATCAGAGCTTCTCTTTGGCCCCTCTCTCATAACCCCGGAGCAAAGAGGCATGTAATGGAGAGAGAAGGTAGAAATTCAGAAGAGCTGCCAGGCCCTGCACATAATTAGCCCTTGGACTGTGCATGGAAATGTGTCAGGTCCAAAGACTCAGCAAGAGCCAAGAAAAGCCTGGATGTCCCTCAGGGAAACAAGAACGTCTAACACTAAATCAATGCAATAAAGAAAGGCTGAAATGAATATCTGTTGGAAAGAAGAGGGTGGAAGGTGGGCATTCAACCCACAGCTGCCTTCACCTCTAAGCCCAGCTGCCTGCCCCTCTCTGAAATGAATTCCCAAACCAGACAGGTAGCTGGCTGGATCCCACAGGCAAGTTCTACCTTCAGGGAAGTGTGCCTAGTCATATCACTTAGGGAAAAACCACCTGAGGCTTGGATGAGCATACAGGCAGAGGGAGATTACACGGCAAGCATGGTGCTAAACATTGGGGTGTCAGCAGCATCCAGCATCAGACACTACCACCCAGGGAGAAGACACATCTGAGAGCCTGGCTTGGGCAACGATGGGGCGCCTTGTTTTGCTTTGACTGGGAATGAGGAGGGAACAACTCAGACCATGGTGTCCAGCCCTTTCCAGCCTTTCTGGCACCATCCTTGCACCTCCCCTGAGTCCTGCTGCAGCCAGACTCCTTGTGCCAAGGCCTGAAGGCAGTCGGGAATCGAGAGTGGGATAACGTAGCAGTGTTTGGGGACCACTGGGACCGTAGGGCTCCACCAGTCCTTGCAGCTTGGGTGAATTTCTGCTGGAGGTCCGGAGGTGTTTTTCCTGTCAAATCCTGCAGCAGGCTCCCAGCAGCCCAAGCCTCTGTGTACCCGTGTCAGAGTACCTGCCACAGGGCACAGTGCTGGCTAGAGCTGCATCTGGAATAATCATGAGGAGAACCTGGAAATATTTTCTCAGGTCAAAGCCAGATTTCAAGGTCTCAGTCTCTTTTGCAGATGGACTGGCTGTTCACTGCTCAACTGTACTGTCTGGGCTCTGGCAGACCCCAGGCCCTGAAAAATCTTCCTGAGGCAGGTTAAAACATCCTTGCCATCAATTATTAATACATTTCTCAGTATTGGCAGAAGGAAGCAGAGGCCTCAGGTATTCCCATCAAGCCCCGTTTTGTAGCTGAGACCTTCAGCAGGGCTGTTTTTGCCCCGAGATGCCAGCCAGACCGGGCACCTCAGCTAAGACACATGCTCCTTAAAACAATGGAGCCATGAAGCGCTGCAGCAGTTCACTTCATTGAATGCAAACATAAAATGCCCATGACAGGCAGTTGTATGCAATTAAAGCTTCCCCCACCTGAACTGCTTTTAAGCCTCAACAACCCCCCCACCCCCCCACACTTCAACAAACTGGATTATGGAACACCTGCTCTCTGTAGGGTCACAGTACCTATAGTTCTCACATCGGGAGAAACTGCCTCACAACAACACCATGAACTCTTAAAAGCTGCAAGACTATTAAAATAAACTGTCATGAGACATTCATACCAAACAGAAAGCATAAACTGAACTTCTTAGTCTCCTAGGAAAGATAATCTATATTTATACGAACAGAAATGCCTTGAATTTGGGAAGCAGTTGGGCAATGCTGGCAGGAGGCTCCCCAAACCGGCTTCTTTCCAGCTAGCAACAAACTGTGTGTGGGTTGGAGAGCTGCTGTGGGCAGCTGACTCAGATTTCCCCATTCAAACAAAGCCTTTCCTGACTATTGGGATGAAGGAAGGAAATATCCTTCAGCAGACACAGCTGCATTAAGTGCCTTCTCTGGAAACACCCGTACTTTCTTCTTGGCAAGGCCTGGCTGTGGGAGGTGAGGGGAGAGCACTGGGGAGGATGCCACCCACTGGCACTGCCCCTGGCCTGTGGCACCTCTCAGCTGTGGCCCTGCTTGTTGGGATGTGGGGCTGAGCCCTGGGCTGGTGTCTCCTGAGGGGGTTGGTGCATTTCAGAAGCGGGAGATCTCTTGCAGGGACAGCATATATGTATATTTTGCTAAGGGAGCAACATGACCTTGATCACATCTCCTGGTATTTCCTGCAGGAGGCAAGGTACAGGGCCCAGGTCTCCTGTGCCTGACTGGGTGTCTTGCAGTGCTGATGTCCCCACGTGCTATGCTCATGCCCTCTTCATAACCCATTCTGAGCTTGGGTTGACCTTCACATAGCCACATCCCACCAAGACAGAGCTTTCCCTGCTAATTGAAGCAGGCTGGTAGGACTTTCCCTGCACTGGGGCCAACCAGAAGAGCCCACAACTCCTTCTGCACTTAATTTTTACAGCATAGGTTAGAAATCCCTTGACATCTTTCCAGCTGGTCCCAGCAGCACCTCCATCAACCTTCACTGCCAGCCCTTACAGCATCCCTGCCTCTACCCAGGGCAGGCTATGAGCTTCTGGTGCTTAAAGAGGCAAACCAGTCTGTTACCTTTACTGAAACTAAGGCATTTAGGGTCTTTTTTAGGCTGGAGATAAAGGCTTGATTTCAGCCACCAGAATACTTCACTGAATATGATTACACCATTACATTCACTGGATAGTGGCACTGCCTAGCTCCTCTCGTGGCTGAAAGTTGGGTCCCTTCTATGCATAGACCAGGACTAATTAATCATATTTAAGTCTCCAGGTGAGAATGAAGCAAGCAGTAGGTTCAAGCAATGATTATATAGACAGCAAAGTTATGTTTTGACTCAGGCCTTACTTTACCTGCTTAGCTTTTGAGTGTTCTCTTTCTTCTTCTCTGGTTATACACAGCACAGACCTGCTCACTAACTGGGCCAGATATTGTGGCAGGATATTGATTGGTCCCATGTGGTTTAGAAGTCACTGCATTCTGGTTTTGCTGAGGAGTGAATAGACAAAATACTGTATTATCTCTTCTCTCCTTTTTCCCTTTTTAAAAATTTTTCCTTTTTTCTTTTTTTTCCATCTCCCCTCCTCTCCAAACCACCCAGCAAATGCTTTAACACCAGAGCAAGACAGTCATAATACAATATTTCACAGAAAATAAGTTTACCTATTTTAATTACATTATTAATTATTTCAAATATTTCATTATTTTATGTATTTTTAATTACTGCTCTGCAATTTGAATTCCTGTCCCCTGTAAAAAAATGAGAGAAATATTGACAGGAGAAAGACCAGCGGTGAAAATATGAAACTTGCCATTAGAGGATGCTCAAACCCATGTCTGCAATGGGACATAGGCTTATAAAGAAGCTGTCAGACAAAGTTTTGGGACATATGGATCTGGTAGGGTTTTACTGCTAAATTACAGTCCAAGAGGAAGAAGTAAAAATTGTGGATGGAGAATGCCAGCTGTGACTGATGGGTTGGGATGTATTTAAAAATTCAGTATCATATCAAACTGATGAAGAATGGATTTGGCTGTAGAGTTTCTTGTGGGTTGAAAGCTGGAAGAAGGGGATGAATTATCAAGGATACAGCAGGTCAAAGTGGAGTTATCCTATTTATTTCTGAATTACAGTCAGGCAAGGTTACCTGTTGATTATGATGCCTACTTAGCTTGATTATAATCTGGATGTGCATGCTGTGGTTAGATGCATGGAGGAAGTGCCGTAGGTATTTGTCTGTGCTGGGATGAAACATGATTACTGGGTACATGTTGAAGCAGAAGGTTGTTTATGTGAGTTTGGGATCCTTTGCAGATGAACCAGTCTATGATTGATTGCTAAAGCACATGGGTGAAGTCTATTTTACCTGCTACATTTTTTTCCTGTTACTGACTGTCTTGGTGGCAATGGTGTTCACATTACCTTAATAACTGAGCTCACATTTTGTCATGAATCTCATAACATTAGCTTTTTTTCTTCAAAATCAAGCAACTAAATGAAAATAACAACTTTAGATTAAGTGGAGCACATTATTAAACAAATTCTGAAACACTCTTCCTGCAGAAGGAGAGGAAGCAGAAAATTGCTAACAGTGTTTTAGCTGGAGCTTGAGCAATTTATGAAAGGGATTATCTGACATGATGTCTGTGATAGCAGGGGTCTGGGCTCAGTGACCCAGCAAGGCCTTTCCAATCTTAAAATAGATGTCTCCTATCTAAAGATTAAATCTGAGCATTTATAAAGGAAAGATGGAGCAGTTCTTCCTTCTCTTTTTTGACAACATGCTGCCTCAGGCCTTGCAAGAATGCCCTGGAAAGGATTGCTCCAGCCTGCAAGGCAGACTGAGAACCTCCTTGAAGACATGGCACTCGTCTCAGCTTATATTTCAATAGCCTCAGCTCTGTGAGTCAGCATTTCCTGAAAGCCACATGTGGGCTGAAGGCAAATAGGGCTAAAATGACATGTCTTCCACAGAGGGAAAAACAGGGGTCAGAGTGTATATTTATGAGCAGCCTCATTTGCTGCCGGGGACTGAGGTGAGTCATTGGCAGTGTGAGCAGGCTGCTGAAGGACAGTGCATTTGTGACTTTTCTAATTACAGTGGATGCCTGGAAAGAGCGGGAGGCAGGGCACCAAGCCCTCAGCTTGTAGGCTCTTGCTCCCAGTAGCTCTGGAGCATTTGATGAGTTTTTGGCAGTCAAAGGGTAAATTTGTGTCTGCTCATGAACCTCTCTTGCTCTCATTTCTCCTCATATACCTTCCCCTACTAATGGCTCCCAAGGGAAAGTTCCAGCTGCAGGAAAGGGGAGGAAAGAAAAATAATGAAAACGGAGGGATGAGAGATGCAGGGGGAGGGGGATCCAACCTCTGAGAGCCAGTGTCCCTCCAGAGCAGGGGCAAGGATGGGGGCGAGAGGGCTGCAGTGGACGGACACCACCCATCTGCTCACACATCCAGGCTTGGGTTTCCATCGCTCCTGGCCAGCAGGGAGCCATGGAGGAGGGCACAAGCTGAGGAAGTGCCTGCAAAATCCCCAGTAACCTCCCAAGAGCAGGAGCCCCAGGGGCAGTGGAGGGCCAAAGCATCCCTCTCCAGGTGGAGAGGCTCTGCCTTTGCCGCACTAGGCAGCTGGAGAAGGTGGAGGCCCTGGCAGCCAGGGGGAAGCACTTGGCGAGGGGTGAACAGCCGGTGCACAAAAAAGCAGCCGGGTGCTGGAAGGGGAAATGAGCAGTGCTGAGTCAGGAAGGCAGGTCCTGAGGCTTTTTTAAACCCTTACATATCTCTGTGTGTTTGTGTGTGCACATACGTATATTTAAGTTTATATGTGCGTGTGCAAGTTTGCATTAAACAGAGCATGCATATTATTCAGGGCAAAGTCCACTACATGGATATTGTAATTAACCTCTAAACAAATACTGCAAACTGAGGAAACACAGCGTTGACGTCAAATAGAAAGGAAACGCAAGTGTATAAAGGTAAGAGACATGCAGCTGAGACACCCAAACAAGCTGATGGCCAGAGAATGGAAATTAGGAGGAGAAAAAAAATTCTTGTATCTTTAAAAATCAGTGTAAGTGAGTCTGGGTGATAAAACTAAATTGACTCCTTCAGAATAAGATGGTTATTGCCTGGTATTGCAATTATATTTATTTAGGTGGCTTACCTGTGCATTCTCACTGCTGAAGAATATACTCAGATTGTTTCCAGCTTTCCTCTCCACCCTAAATTGCTTGAATTTATAGCACATACTTGGGAAACTATTGCAATTTTCCCATTCCATATTTAACCCAAGTTACTCTTCCCACCTTAACTCCATCTGAGTGTAACTTGTGAGAAGATAAGTGGTATTAATAAAGCATGAGGCAAGCCTCTGGAGGGAGTGGGACCAGCACAACAGCGGTAATCCTGAGTCATACAGAAGATTTCTGGGACACTTGGCCCCTACCCGCATGGCTCATATCTCTGGCCAGCTTCAGTGTCACTCAGTCAGGGATTCCACCACAGTTTTGTCATTGGCCTTGCAGGTCTGTGGATATCCCCTTCTGAGTTTTGCATGGGATGATAATGTTTTATTTTGATTTGAATTTGTAGCCCGGCTCGCCTTCCAAATGGCTGTTCAGCAGGCAGGAATAGGAGAAGGGGCTGAAAAACATGACTAAATATGGCTGCGTTTCTGATTGCTACAGACTGCCAGATTAGCAGCCCCTTCTTGCCAGCAGCCACAGCTGGAGTTCCCAAGGTTTGAGGAGCACCAAGAAGAGCTGCAGTCCAGCCCTCCTCCCACCCCCTTTTTTTTGTTTTCCACTGAGAAATCTGCAACCTATTGTCTGGGCTAGCAAACTTGGCACCCTTCAGCCACCTATAAAACTGCATTAGACGTTTATATTTCCTGTAGTGGATTATGTGTTGTCTGGATTTTCTATAATTCAGGGGCAGAGGGTTAGACTTTTGCAGTGGGGACTATAAATTACATTTGAAATAATTTCATTTTCTTGGAGATAAGAGAGCACTGGCAATTGGCAGACCAGATTGACATATTCTGAGACAGATGTATGCAACTTTCCTGCCTGCAAGTTACACAGTTGCTCTGACCATGCACACAAAGCATGGCCCTGATTCAGCCCAATACCAAAGTATTTGCCTGGTCCAGAAGCATGTCAATAATCACACTGATTGCAATGGTATTCCTTATGCTTAAAACTAAGCAAGTGCTTAAATATCATGCTGAATTCCAACAAAGGATTTCTGTGCACTCGTGACAGAGTCAATGTGCTTGACCCAGCTGGCTCTGTGTTCATGCACGTATTGGGTTTTTATGTGAACTCCTAGTATTTATGCACATTTACCATGTATGGGGGATTTTCTTTACAAAGTGGGGTTTGCCTGTCTTTGAAAATATCCTCCTGGCTTGTACGAAGAGTATTTGTTGGGTTTTATTGATGTTTTCTAATTTGGATTTGAAGCCAAAGAGGCAGTAGCTATCCCTAGAGTTGAGAAACCACTTTAAAAAATGTGTGTTTTCATATCTTATTTGAAATGTGTTTTGTACCAGCAACAAATAACCTTGTGAAAGGATAAAATCAGATTGGAAATGCTTATTGGTATGTCAGTATAATATTGGTATGACACTATCATAAATTCACATAGTATTTTTCTGTACAAAGGAAAACTGATAATCTGTTACAGAAAACGTTCAATCTAAGGGTATGACTTGTAATCATATTTTTATGAGTAAGTAGCATTACACATCTGATACGAATGCTGGACTACTAAATAGCCAGCAGGTGGAGTCATCTATAATGCATGTGGCATGATATGGAAAGTTGAATAACTACAACTGGACACGTGGAAATTTCAGTTGGAAGTTGAGGCCAAGGAAAATATGAGGAATGCAACTGGAAAACGATGAGAGTGTGGAGTACACAAAGAGCTAAAACTTTAGCAGCAGAAGAGGAGGGGCCTGCAAAATGTTTGGAATAGCAAAAAGCTGGAGCAATCCTGGAGACACTCCTGTGGCTTGGATCCCGAGGCGTAATTCATGCTGTTGTAATTTGCACAGACGGCTGCAGTCTCAAGGGAAGGCTCTAACAGCTGGGAAACATCAGGGTGTGGGCCTGCTTCAACCGCACACCTTTTCTTTATCCCTGTATAAGTCACAGAAGTGAAAGATGATACAGGACTTGCTGCAGAAAACACATGCAAGCTTTCCTCTGCATTAGGGAATCTCTCCTGTTGCTAGTTATGTTAAGGACCAGCCTATTTTGGCATTCAGTGAATAACAATACACTTTGAGATGCTTTTCAATAAATCGATTAGTGAAAAAGAATCAGCCTTGACTCAAGAAATCAGCCATGTAGTAAATTGAGCTGTAGTTAAGGAGCTCTAATAGACAGAGTGCTTCACTGAAAACAAGCATAAGTTACAGGATCAAAACCATTCTGTTCTCATGATGTGGCCAGTCATGACAGTGGGTGTTTTGCTTTGTCTTTTTGCTTTGTCTGCCTGTTACATTGGGAATGAAAGCTGTCTCAGGCTGGGCATTTGCCCTTCTTTAGCTGCACAGCCTCCAGCATATTTGGAAACAAGCAATTGCAAATAATGATTAGTACTGTCTGTTTGCCTGTGAGCCGATCCAGACTGACACCCTGAATAATAATGTAACAGTCACTCAGATCCTGCAGGCTCTGGTCTGAGAGAGGAGAGGGTGATACAGCTTTGATGTACTTGAGGGATATAACCAGTGACACATATATGCAGGGATTGTGGCTTCAACTAGCCTACCAAAGCATTGCATCAATAGCCAACACTACTAGCCCATCGATGTAAACTCAAGCCTCCATTAACCTCTGGTTTACTTTTGAGAGGTAGTTGAGGGAAATAAATGCCAGGTACTTATCTGCTCCTTGCTCTCTGGCATCCAGAAGGTAGGGGAGAACCAATGTTTTTCTGGTCTGTGTCCCCACGTACTCTCTGTGGCACCTCTGTGGTTCACACTATTTATCTTGAGGTCAGCCCCACTTTCTCAACATGAAAGCAAAAGACCTTTTGTTTCCCAGACAAGGTCTTCGCACAGTTATCTATTATCATATGTTTGGCGGAGTGTAGTTCCTTTGCAGAACTAGTTATAAGGTCCTTTCAAATTAGGACTGCTGAAAGACCTACTTTATTCCCTGCCCTTACAGACATAAGCAGTGCAGGCAGAAGGCATCTTTATGCTAACTGCATATATGCAGATAACTGCATCTGCACTGCAGGTGTCGTATAGCTTTAGCAGCATTGGTATACTTGAAATAATACAACTTTTGTACATGATGATACCCCACAGAAGCACAGGCCTACTGGTAATTAGCAGCAATGATAATTTCACTTCAGTGAGGTTTGAAGCAGGTAGGAAAATAACAAGGCATGGCTGCACAGGCAAGTTTTGCTAGGAGCTCTTTGGTGGTTCCCAGCTGCCTCCATTGCTACATTGCTGGAGTGCTGAGGTGCTCGGTGGTGTTTGCTGAAGCCCAATGTCCTCACTGCAAGAGGTAGCCCTGGCAAAAGACTGGGTGCATTGTGGGTGTTGACCTGCTGACTGACAGCTGCCAGCACTGTTGCATCAGAGTAACATATCGATATTGGCCTCCTGCCACTGCCTGAGGACTGGCATCCTTCATACAGACTGTTTAAGTCAGATGACAAAAAACTTTGAATTTTGTTGGCTTACATTATATATTTTTGGCTGTGTGCTAACCTGCGACAAAAAAAAGGCAACTTATGTTAATAAAACTTTGTTCTGAAGAACCAGCTATAGATAAGCAAGGAGAAACATTTACCCATGCTTGTCACTAAGGAAAGCTGTATCACCATTTCCTGTGAAACTGGGACCAAAGTGCAGGCAGAAACTACCTCAGCTGCTCTTCACTACCTGTGGGAGTATTGCTGTCAGGAGGAAGAGCATTTGGCTCCAAGATCTTGGCTGGAAGGATAGAAGCAGCAAAAATGAGTAGGGCTGGGCAAACCATTAAATCTCCACTGACCCACTTAGCAGAGAGATAAAATCCCCTGGGAAGGAGAGGGGAAAGCTGCAGGAGGCTGAGAGGGTGAGAGGAGCTGGTGAGGTCAACAGGGTGAGACATCGTGTGTAGACAATGGAAGCGGCAAGAAACCCTTCTCTGTTGTGGTGGTGGAGCGAAGAGATTCACTTTGAACTGTCTCCTAATGATTTCTATGCCTTTGGGTCAAAGACTAATAGCTGAGTTTGTGCCTCATTTCATGCCTGTGCCTTAGAGCTTGCATGAGTCATTGCCTCTGCTCCACCAGAGCACATACTGAGATCCAACTCTCTGCACTTCACACTCAGTGTCCTGATGCCACCTGATCTCCAGTCCAGTGGGAGCACCAGAACATATTCCTTCAAGCCCCTTCATACGGTGCCTTTCTGGGAAAAAGAAAAAAGAAACTTTACTCTCAAATGATGTGAATTTGTTCAGAAAGATATATTCTTCACACCAATTTTTGAGTGTGCTCTGTAAGGATAACATTTAATATAGCTGCCTCTTTTTAATTTGTCGAGAAACAAAGCATTGGTGAGTGCTCCACAAACTTGTACATAAAATAATGGCATGTAGGAGTCAGACAACAGTGCTGTGCAGCAGTGAAAGGGTTAACAGAAGAGTCAGCTGTCTGTTCAGTATGTCTCAGATGTCACATACAAATACCTAAAAGGCAGCTGGGTTGTGTGAAAGGAAATCAACGGATTAAGACTGTAGTCCCAGCTCAAAAGCTTTTTGTGACTTCAGGAATGCCTTATACCCCTTCCATTAAATTAACACAATATCTATCCCACAAGCATACCGTGAAGATTAAATCATTAGCCTTTTTTAAGTGCAAATGGAAAAAAACAGAAAAATAATAATACCAAATATCACTACAATAATGACAGAAAGCAGATGACAGCATTCAGCATACCAGTGGTAACTGCAGGTCACTGCAGTAGTTAGGGCACAGTACCTTGTCTTAGCTTCTTCATGCTGAGGGCACTCTGTGCTATGCAGTTGTCCTGGACTCCTTCACGTGCAGGCTGCCAACCACAGCCAGATGAAGATGCCTGAGCAAGGGCCCTGCCTATGCATTGCAGGCTCTCCTGGGCGCTCTTCTGCAGAGCAGGCTATGTGAGCATGGGGTGTGAGGGGAAACCAGCAGCAACTTTGGCACCTGTATGGCAGCAGCTGGTGGAAATGGGATTAGGGGAAGATAAAGAGAAAAGTGGAGGCTGGGCACCATAGAACAACTCTTTCTTTTGATATTCCTTAAGGGGAATATCAAGCAGACACATACATGGCAGAGGGAGAGTTTACTCCTAATTTTTCTTCAGGCTGGCTCCCTTAAAAATGTAGTTGAAGCATTCTGCAGTGTCTGATAGGCAGTATCTTAATCAGTAATCTTCATTTAGAACCCCCCATTAAAATGTTAGTTATGGAAGATGCATGCAGATGAAGAGAAATACAGAAAAGCTTTCCGCTGAATGAGTAGCACCCTAGTCATGAGAATCTCTGCTTCTTTTTAAGCTAAGGGTGGAGTGAACACGTTCATTCAATGTTGCTTGACAGTCTGGCTCATTTTATCAAACCCAGTCAAGATGAATGAGACATATGTTTACCCTTGGTGGGCGAGCAGACAAAAACTGCATGTAATTGTTCTCTGGGTGCCTGCCACTCCATGGGGATTTGTAATCATTTTGAAAAAAAAGAGATTTCCCTGTCACCAGAAGAGACAAGCTGGCACCTCATAGCAAAAGCATACCACTTAAAATAGTTTTAAACATGGCCTTGAAAACTATTTTTGGATCAGGAAGAATGTGGTGTATGGGAAGACTGGAGTCAAGTATTGTAACTGTCATTCAAAATCAAAGGCTCTATCATTTCATGAAGATCAGCAGATGAGTAAAGATACACCAAGAGAATCTATTGTTCCACTGGCTTCAGCGAATATGGTGATATCTGAAAAGTCAAGAAGGGTTCCTTGTCACGTGTGTTGACATACATTGACCACCTCCACTCCTGGTTTTCTCCTTTTCCTCTCAAGTGTTGACCATCAGAGGAAGAATACCCATTCCCATGCCATAATAAAACCAACTGCACGTTGTATTAGGATCTGCAGATTAGTTCTCCACCAAATTACCAAGGCCTCCAAACTAGTTTTGGGACAGCAAAAGCTGCTTGTGTTTTCCTTTTTCTAGAACAGACATTGTCCTTGGTGCTACCAGACAGCAGCTGTGTAATAAAATCAACTTCACATTCATGCTAAGGATTCAAAATTTGGTTCTCAAAATCAAAAACATGGAAGAGTGTAAAAGAGCTGATGAACAGGCTTCAGGTTTAAAGACTGATGTCTACATCTGGTTGGAAGTCATTTGCAGGAGAACAAGTTAGGAATTACGTAGAAAAATGCAGGAAAATCCCACCGAGGCTATTATAAAAACAGATGAGCCACTTTCTGAGTAAATCAGATACCAGCACTGTGAGACGTCCCCAGAACAGCACAGAGGAAGCCCAGAAACGTCCAGGAGACCAGATACATGCCCTGAGCAACAGCCCTGCTGTATGGGATCTGACATCCCCTGTGGTCTGTTCAAAGATTTATCAGCCAAAATGCAACATCTCTGGCCCAACCCTGTTATTGCGAAAGGCTCCTTTAGGAGCAGACAAAGATGAAACCACTTTTTTTGTACAGCACACCTTAAACCCTGTGATGATTCCCCACGTAGATACTTGTACAATGGGACAAAAACCCGTTTTCAGCTCAGCTTATGCTTCGTGGCCAGGGGATGAGGTAGACTAGAAATTGTTGGTGTGAGAGCACTATGCCCGCGGCATTACGCAGTCCTGTCTCCGCTGACACCCCAGCCGTGCCTGTCCTACGGAGGAGCAGGTGGTGAGGGGCAGAGGAGGAGCCAGCGGGGGGGACGCTGGAGGGGTCAGCAGCTCCCCGGAAACCTCCCCACAAGCGGGCAGGGGGAGGCAGGGGCGACGGGCCCATGCCACACGCCCCGTGGAAAGGCGCGAGGCAGGAGAGCAGGGTGCACCGAGGCGGCAGGGCAGGGCCCAGCTCGGCCTCGGGGGCCGGGGTCGGGCAGGGGCTGCGGGGACGCCTCGGAGGCGGCGATCCCGCAGGCGACGGGCAGGGCGGGCACTGCCAGGGGCCCACGCGGGGCCCTGGCTGCGCGTGTCCACCGCCGCGCACAGGACCGGGGGCTGCGGGGCGGGGAGGAGGCCGGCATCAGCCCCGCCGCGGCGGGCGGCCATTTCCCCGCCGCCCCCTGCGGCGCGGCGGCGGCGGCGGCGGCAGCGGCGGTGGCGGCCCGGGCGCCCTGCGGCCCGCCGACGGCCCCGCCCCGCGCCGCGGCCCCGCCCCCGCCCGTCGCCGAAGGTTGACGAGCGGGGGTCGCGCTGCTTCGGTGCCCCGGCGGCCGCTTCCGGAGATTGCCGAGGGGCTTCGGCCCCTCCCCGGCCGCCGCCGAGCCCGTGACCGAGCCGGTCCGGTGGGTCGGAGCCCGCCGCGCCCGGAGCTCTGGTAGCGGGGCCGGCGCTCGCCCGCCTCCTCCTCTTCCTCCTCCTCCTCCGCCGCCGGGGCCGGGGCCGGGGCCGGGCGTCGTGGTGACAGAGCGGGGCGATCGCGGCGGGGGGGCGGCCGGGGCTCCGGCGGCGCGGATGGCGGAGGGCGGCCAGCCCCCGCAGCAGCAGCAGCAGCAGCAGCAGCAGCCGCCGCAGCAGCCGCAGCTCCTGGCCGGCGGCGGCGGGGCCGCCCGCGGCGTGAAGCGGGAGCCGGAGCTGGAGCAGCCCATGCCCGGCGGGGACGACGCCGAGGGCGGCCACAGCAAGCGGCTGCGGACGGAGGCGGAGGCCGACGGCGGCGGCATGCAGGTAGCGGGCAGGGCCGGTGCCGGGCGGGCGGGCGGGCTGCCCGGGGCGGCCTTCGCACGGACAGACGGACACGCGGTGGGGTTGTCGGAAATACAATGGCGGGGGGGGGACGTCTCTGCCCCTCGCTCCGGCTCTCCGCTCCTACTTGCAGCTAGAAACGATAGGCAGGGTTTGGACAGGATTTATTTTATTTTATTTTATATTTTATTTTATTTTTTCTTGCAGTTTGTCCGTTGCCTTTACAGGAACGGTCTGCGCAAGCTACGCCCGCTTTTTTTTTCCTAGGGAAGCCCTTTCTTGATTCTTGAGAACTATAATAGCGCCTAAAGATACAAAATAAATCCTGTAGAATTGCTGCTATCTCTTGCTGCTCTTTTCCTTTAAAGGAGTTGCTCTCCTTTAGCATATTTTCGTCTGCCAAATCTCATAAGTTTCTTAGTCTGAGTGACCAGACACTCCTCTGTGCCTCTATTGTCCCAGACTGGGGATGAGTTATTTGTTATGGATTTAATTTGCTGCCCCCTTACCCGTAATTTTTCCTGTTCAGTGAGGAAAACATGCGCGTTGGCTAGCTAATGCTTGTTGGAAGTATAGTACAAAGCATGTTGAGATGGGATATTTAGTGTATGGAGTAGAGGTATCGAATAACGCAAGGGATAAGAGACCTGATCCTCCTTGTTAATTCACGTTATCTGATGCCTTCTCTGGCACAGACAGAGATCTATGTGAGTTTTATGAATTCAGCTGAGCATATGTTTTTGCAATGTACAGTTTTAATTTTTGAGGGGGCTGTCCTGTTTGATGCTTAATAGGCCTTTAGTTCTCCTGTCATTGCATTTCCCTCTGTGGCTCTAGATTCTGCAAAAGTACTGATAGCTTTGCCTTGAGAGGCTGTGGAAAGGAGTGGCGAAAGATAAATCATCATTGGCCTTTAATATGCTCCATGTTATATATATACCGTGCATTGAATGTTTTCTATTTTCTGTTGATTCTTTGTTTGTAAATGATAAGGATTAATTTCAGGTGCTTCTTGGGAACAGAGAAAGGGGTCTTAGGACATCATGTGAGAGAGTCTTCCAGTTTGGTAAAGAGAATGACAGCTTTGGATAAGAAATTAAGTTCCTGTCTTCTTTTGCTTATACATTTTGATCATCGCAGAAGGATTGGTCTTTCCAGGTGCATTTGCTTTTGCATTTGTAGGGGGAGAGAGGTACAGATATTTCTATTTTCTGTTGCCTGTATGTTACGTGTGGTTGTTTTATTATGGCAATTCAGTTGGTGCTTTTTTGCTTCCCATTCTTGCAACAAATATATTAGAGCTCTTTGAAAATGGTGTGATTTATTCAACTAAACTTGTTTCTGTTCTCACTTTTGCTTGGACTGATATATCCTGTTCATAGGGGAGAATTCTGTCCTCTCTAATGTGTTTCTCTTCTGATCTAAATACCAACTGTTGGCCAACTATTTTCCCTTTTTATTTTCTAGGCTGTCCCCAGATTGCACGCTCAAGACTTACTTTTTTTTAATGTCTTACAGCAGGAGGGTTTTGTTTGTACTTCTGTTTGTACTTCTGTTTGATGTTTAGCCTTTCATGTTGGTCTCTCCACCTCACAGAATCACTTCTTTGCCCGGTCTGATGGTGTGGGCTGGACATAGGTTGGAGCTTCACACCTGAATGCTGCGTCTCATGCTCCTATAAGGGCCAGTGAGAAGCACACTATGCTCTTTTACTCCTTGAAATAGTATCTTCTCCCACACATAGGTGTAAAGTATGACTCAGACAATGTGCATAACTGCAAGGCAAAGATGCCCAGTATTGAAGAAATGCTTGTGCATTGTGTATAGTTAGAGAATTATGAATGAATGTATCAACACAGTGATAGGAAATTTTTCTAGCTCTTAGGAGTTGGTCTGAGGCATAGGTCCTGTGTAGCTATGTGAGATGTGTCAGTTTAACTACAATTAATGGTTAAACTGGTTGCTATCAATGTAAGCCAGTGGCAAATCATTTGAAAATCTCCCACAAAGGGTCTTAAACTGGTTTAACTGAACCATCTTAAAACTTGATTTTTTTGTGTGTGTAAACTAGTACAATTTCTAAGTACAGAAAAGGCTCCCCTTTAGATTTAAATCAGAAAGTGTTTTGTTATCTGTTCAATGAATAGTACAAAATAGTGAGATTGGAGCATTCACCCATGGGACTATCACAGTATATGCACACAATGCATAATGCTGTTACTAGTAGCAGGGATTAATTATGGATCTGAGCAGAGGGTTGGGTTGTTTATGGTTTTCCATGTTGTGAGCTGGCAAACAGTTACAATTCTAGCAGTATTTGGGGAAAAGTACTTAGAGAAATGCAATTAGTAGAATTTAATTTTAAAATTAAATTTATTTATATTCCATATATTCTGTCCTTCAGACTAGGAGCTCCATATTGTGGTTGTTTGGTATCTTTAGCATGATATAAATATTTTCTCTAAGTTTTGCTATAACTCTCCTCCTCCCCCTTCCCCCCCTGAAGTTTCACTTGACATTTTTTAGGCTTAAAGAGAGTGGTGTGTTTGTTTGAAGAATCTTCTCATGGTTGTAAGTGCAAAATACCAAATATGAAGCCAATCTTGCAAATAATTTCTTAGCTAGGAAGATGTGTTCTTTAATAATTTGAAGATTCTCTATCCTTTTAACCAAAAGCCAAAACTTAACAGAAGGTTGCCCTTCATGAGGTTTTCTGTTCAGATAGTGTAATCTTTTGAAGTATCTTATTTTAGAAAAAGGGTTTCTTTTTTAGTAAATTCTCCACGTTTAAGTGTAAGTAGTGTTTACAAAAGTGATTAAGAGCCTGTTCTTTGAGAGATAGGAATAAATATTCAGTGTCCCCCCCTCCCCCCCATGTACCAGAGGCTTTCTGGAAGTTAGAAATAACACCAGCAACTGTTGTACCTTGTTTTTCCTGCAGATCCTGTCAATTTTCTACTTCCTGTTCCAGAGCCACAGGGTGTTGCTGTGTAAACTTCATGACCTCGTGTTTCTAGGCCGATTATGAGGAATCCTGGGTTGCTATACTCGCTACAGTTTCTTCTGTGCGCAGCCCTGAAGTACTGATGGCTCAGGTTATGAGCACAGTTTATAATGCTGAAATAAGTCATTGAACTGTAGAAAATAATAATGCAACCTTAAAACTAATGGTGTATTTTTTTGTCTGTTAACATGAAATATAAAAGCTAGGCCGTAGGAAGATGCTCAAGATAGTATCTAGTTCCTACAAACATGGGGCAGAATGCCTTAAAGCTTAAACTAACCCAGAAGTTTATTGGGCTTCTAGTTTTTTGCTGTCTCAGGCCAGCATGCTCAGACAGCTTATGCAGCTAGGGTTTCATTATCTAATCCATCTCTGATCAGGCCGGATAAATGGTGTTTGGTCAGTGCTGATCTTGTTAGGAGGGTGGTGTAAAGCTGCTTGAGTTGGGATTGGGACAAATCGGATCATGGCTGCTCTCTGCTTTGGAGACGTATTTCTGTTAATCTTGGCGTGGGAGGAAAAGGTCCAGAACAAGCTGCTGCTTTTTAGCTCCTTTTGGTCCATAAGTGGCAAAAATCAAGTAAAACCAGCCAGGAATATCTCCTGGAAGTATTTGGGTATGTTTGTAAGTTTTGGAAATGAAGGGGCCCTAAAGGTACTGCTGCTTGTTAACTATTTAAATACTAGCTCGGAACTAGCTTGCTCTCTGTTTGCTGGGTTGGATGTTGAATCATTTGGATCAGCTTGCTGATCTGGGTAAAAATAGTCCTTAACAGGGTGGGGGGAAGTTATATTGGCTTAAGTCACTCATGAAACAGCACCCAAATGTGGTTGTTGATGCAGCTGCTTTTGCTGCTTTTCAGAAGAGGTTGACTGCCACACAGATTGAGGAGAAAGTACCGTTGCAATAATCACGTCTTTTATCATGTGAGGAGTGGAGGAGGAGAAAGAAATGTTGTATTTAGCTGAGAAGAGTTCCTTCTTTCTCTTCGGAGCTGCAGAGAAGAAGGGGGGAATGCAGGGTGCTATCATCTTCTTCCCAGCTGAGGTGCTACAGGTGTACCAGTCAGGTTTCTGTCCTTACTGCTGAAGAAAGCTGTTATTAAAATATCTTCTGTTTGCTTTGCATGGAGCTCAATTCATTAATGAAGTGACCCTTTGGTCCCCAAGCTGAATTTTGATTTAACTTTTTATGTGGTCCAGTCTGGTTAGTGAATTAAAATTGTATCTGAGGGTACTATATGGCTGGAATTAGAGACAAAATATGAATAGAGCTGACTCTTGTTTGTTTTTCAGGAATGACTTGTGTATTTAGTAGCCTTGAGTATTTGGGGGGGAAATTACTCTTCTGCAACTGTAAATAGTACTGATCAGCCAGGGAAGACAGTTAATGGAGCTTTGCTTGATGTGCTTTGCCTTATCCAGTCCATGTAAGCTTGTGGYGGTAACAATGGGTGACTTTGGCATGGCACTTCAGGCATTTCTGTATAGGACTTATAAAGATGACTTGTGTTGCTGAGATCAGTCCCCTGTGATTTTAAGTAATGATATAATAGGTGTTAAGTCTTTGGTCCACAAGAAAATCTGTGCTCCTTCTCTTCCAGTTGTGAGCTGGAAGGCACTCTAACACCCTCTACCAACCTGAATCCCTCTAGCACAAAAGATCAGAAGCTGTAAACTCCAGCATGCCATAGAAGGAAGAGAACTGGGTCGTTGCTGGTGCTTCATGACAACCTCTGCTGTGGCAGGAGATTTCTGGGACAAAAATTCCTGGGTGATCCTAGGAAGAGAGTTATGGCTCATGCAGCAGGGGAGGGCAGGAATCCAGCAGCTGTTGCCAGTTTGACTGGGGAGAAAATTCCTTCTTGATCTGAAATCTAACTGTCTGTTTAACCTTGAGTGAGGCACAGTAGCTACATACCCAAAACTTAATACAGGTAAGAGCACCAGTATGCTCCACTCAGTGTCCCAGTTCAAACAATGGCTGATCTGTGGGGCTTCAGAGGAGGACGAGAAATGAATCTGCTAGTAACTTCTAAAGACAGGTTTGGATTTTAGAGGTAATAGTGCTGACTGGGACTATAATCAAGAAGGGGCTTGTGAATGACAGCTTTTGTACTGTGGGTGACCCCTATTGAAATCTGTATTTTAAATCTTATGAAAGAGAACATCTTGTTCCAGTGAATGGTGGAAAAGCTGTGTAATCAGGTTAGCTTTTCCTCCCTGTATTATTCATGTCATGGCCATCATTCGTAAGGAGATGCTGAGCCATACAGGGTATGCAAAATACTCCGGGGAAGAAAAAATGAAGTTTGAGTTTTTAAAAGCTGACCCCTGCCTTACATCCAGGTTGAGGTTTCCTGGGATGCTGTTTGGACAGACTATTGCTGATGTGCTGGGGCATAATGAATCACCTTTTAGCTTTTTGTTATTTTCTTGTTTGCTTTTGTCCTTTGGGTTTCTTGAATTTTTGTTTGGGTGTTATGAGTTACCTGACACAGTCTGGGAAGATTTAGAAAATCTCCAGTTCAAAGAAAACTTCTGGCAAACAGACTGAAAGTTGGGATTATAGGGATGCTGAGAGCACTTTAAAGTTGGCTCTTTTCCTGCCACGTTCAGGAAAATAGAAAGCCCAAGTTAAGTATTCTGGATGCTTTAGTACCCCTACAGGCTCAGTTAGTATTTCTCTTTGGATTTCAAAAGCTGGTGTTTCAAGTTGATGACCTGAGTTGTGCGGCTGGAAGCTGAATGGAGGTCTGGCTTTACTGGAGATGGTTTCCTGTGTGTGTATAGCAGCTGTATGAACTTTGGGATTTTTTTTTTCCCCCAGATTTCCCATTTAGAAACATCAAGGCTCTGGCGTTTCATAGAAATCCTGGGTTCTCCCTTGCCTTTTTGAGAACATTGCCTACCCAGCTGATGAGGTTGGTCACAGCTGAGTTATGACCAAAATGCCTGTCCCTCAGGCATGCCCTGTGCACCTTTTCCTCCCAATGGCCTATCTAGCCAGGCTTCCACCTTTCCCTTTTTCATGTGGGATTCACACCTCTGTTTTCATGGCTGTTGCAAAGACACGTTGGTCACTGAAGGCTTAACAGCTGTCTTGGCTCTGTGGCTGCACTGAGGGCTTTCAGTGGGTCTCCTGCAGTTAGTCTGGTAGCAGTGGGACACTGCTAGCACAAGGGAGATGCAAATGAGACAGTAGTAAAAAAATTTATTGCTGCAAACTGAAGTTGAACTGGTGGTGTTTGAAAACCATGGACCTGACTGAAGATTTGTGTGTGTGGTCTGTGGCCCCCTGAAGACTTCTTCTGAAGGGCTTATAACTGGTCACTAGGAAAAATAAACCTATCATTAGCAACCTTTGGTTTGCTGCTCAGGAAGCTCTGCTTGTTTGGGAAATGTCAGGGGTCGCATCAATTGAAAGTATTTAAAAATTATTGGTCTGTGCAGCTGACTTGGTCTCATGACTCAAGGAAAACTTATGTTTTCATATGAAGTGAAAGAGAAAGGCAGGTGGCTTTGGTTGACTGGAAACCTGTTATTTAATTTGCCCATCTCAGATATTACACACCCTCTGTGTGTGTGTGCTTTTGAAATGTTATGGCTAAAGCATCAGGGGAACATCCAGAAGTGAAGTGAAAGAAGCAATTAGAGGTAACGAGTTCCAGCTCATTGAAGCATTCTGTCGATCTACATTTTGCAGTGGTATTGAATGGATGCTGGAGTGTAGCTGTCATGAGATAATCCCAATGTTTAGGGATTAGAGCTGCTTGACTGCATTTTGGACCTTAACTCCCTCTGCTCTCCTGCAATCTTTTCTAAGTTCAGGGAAAAAAGCTGGTTTGAAAGATATGTATAGGTTTTCTTAAAATGCTTCCACCTCCCTCTGTAACACTTTCATTAGTACATCTTCATTTTTACACCTGGGTACAAGTCAAATTTGAAATCTTTATAAGCGTCAGGCCTGATGTGGGCAGGGACTGTGAAAACAGTCTCTTGCTAGATCTGCAGTATGCCAGCATCCTGACCGGAAGCATTCCTTATTGCACATTTACTGAGCTGTCCTGCAAAGCTGTGCCAAGGTACCTCAGCGGTGACTACAGGAAACCTTTCCTGTATACTGTCTTTCACTGAGGAAGATCCAACGTATATTGAAATTTCTAATGTGAATTCTCCATTCTGGATGATTTCCAGAATGTTTAGGAAGACGTTTGTGAGAAATTCCAGTCCCTTTCTCATTTGGCTTGTCATGTGTACCTATGGCAGCTATTGAAACCACCCATAATGGCTCTGTTATTGAACTCGAAAGAAATGGGCCAGTACCTACTTAAGAATGATATGATGTATTTAAGTAGCTGCAATGCAGAAAAGGCTGTATACAAAAATCCTGTCGTTTAATGAGGGACAACTTGATCTTGATCCAGTATCCCTTTGGGTAGAGCAGAAAATTTCTGCAGTTTCTGCTAATTCAGTTTATGAAAAGTTGGCACTTGGACATCTATGCCATTGCCACCTAGTAACCTGTGAGGTTGGGGAGTAGGATGCTCCTGATCCATGCCAGATAGAAAGTAGGGCAGGAGATCTTTGACTTGCATCTCTTCTTTGGGAGAATTCACTTTGGTGTGTTGTTAAAGTGATCATGCATTGCCATTGCTGTTGCTTGTTTTTGCCTTTGTCTAGGAGAGTTCATTGTGCAGGAAAATTGGACGCTTTCTTCAAAGCATGTGAGCTAGAAGCAATTGTTTCTTTTTTCTTTATGACTTTTTTGGTTTTATCTGCTTATAATTGCTTCAACAATAATATAAATATTCCTTGGTATAGAGATGGGAAGAACCTGCACTATTTAAAAAAGAAAAAAAAAAGAAAAAAAAAAAGGGCAGCAGAGAGGGTGGAGTTAGGAACTTTTTACCCTCTGGCTGTACATAGCTAAATTTCCTTTAACAGAGAGACTAAAGAAGCAACCTTATGTGGCATTTGTGTGTGTTGCAAATATCAAAATATTCTCCCTAGAGGCCTTTGAGGCCCTGGGATCTGGATCCAGCTCAGGTTTCTTCAAGGGGCTGTAGTGCGCTTTTTTTAGCTGAGGCTTTCTGCAAAGCTTTTTCTGTGCTATTGCTTTAGGAGATTCTTACAGACATTTGGAGTAGTTGTCACCACTGGGGGCGATGTCCAGGAATAAAATCCCACCAAGGCTTCACTTAAAAGACTTGATTTAGTATTGTGTGGGCTGAGAAGAGACCGAAGCTGGGATCCTAGGCCTATAATTTGCTGCTTGCAGCTGCAGTTTCCTTACTTGGAGAGGGGTGGGAATGTTACTTTTCCTAGAATCTGCTCGACCTACCTTAGGCTAATGAGACCAGTGGAAAAACTGGGATTTGTAGGGCATGCTTCATCTTGTGGCTTGGCATTTTACTCTCTTTTGGACCCCTGGTTTTGCAGGTGGTCTAGCCAGATGTGACTCTTAGAGGAGCTTATATGAGATGGTATTTCTAAGCAATTTCTGTCCTACTTCTTGTTTTGTTCTATTACTTTGTTTCTTTTTTGGGAAAGAAGAAATTAAGAAAAGAGCATGCATTAAAGGACTTCTCCATTACCTTTCTAATTCTCTTGTCCCAGAGAGAAGGCTGTCAAAGAGGTCTCTTTCCTGTGTGCCTCTCTCTTACCAGTTTAAAGCACATTGTAGCCTCGGAGTGAAATTGTGTCAGGATAGGGTATTTTTTTGTAGGTGCTTTGCCTTGTCAGTGGATAGTATGCAGTTGTTCTGGAAGCTCATCTTTTCTGAGTAACCTGTGGTGGTTTCTGGGTTTAAAGATAAATTACTCTGTGATGCTTCTGTTAGTCCCATCAGTGGCACCAGACACACAACCTTGGCTAATATACACAGATCCAAAAGGCTTGTTCAGGGATGAAAAGCTGGGCTATGTTGTAGCAGAAGAGCCCAATTTTACCATGGAGCATACTGAAGAAGGTTGAAACCGGCAGCATGGTATGGGTGGATTTTTTTCTTGCAAGTCACAGGATACGCAAGAGTGGGAAGCAGGAGTCTGTGAGATGCTGGCCTCAAGAATGATCCAGAGCACAGAGGAAACCAAGGCAATAAAACATGCTCCTCATTTCTGTTGTTTTGCTGAGATCTGAGTGTTTGTTGGGCTGCCTACAGTAGAAATTGGTTGACTTTCGAAGCTTCTGCTAGTCCTGCATCTGTTTTGTCCAGTATTGGTAGTTGAGGTATGTGTGAGAACATGGAATGCCCTCAATACTTCAGTTTTAGGAAGAGATCTGTTAAGCAACTGTGGTGCTGTGGGAGTCAGTATTTGTCCTGAGTGGTTCGAAACTGCTGGGCACCATCTCCCACTTATATAAAGGGGTGACTACACAGAAAACATGCCAGAGTGAGACATAGGAAAGAGAACGAACCACTGCTGTAGCTGGCTGGGACCAGAGGAGATTTGAAACATGATGTACCCAGTGTGATGGGTGTCAGAGCCAGTACCCCAGCAAGTGCCCAGCAGGAAGAGAATGTGTACAGGAGACACTGTGTGAGGTCTTAATCATGTGGTCATACGCTTTATTTTTATAGATGACTCCATCTCTTTAAGTGCATCAAATGGATAATACTGAGATACTACTGAATCTAGTGAGAGTTTTGTTATCAGTTAAAATGGGTGTGAGTTCAGGCTTTGAACTGAGAGCTATTCAGTATTTCATTTCCTCTTTTTCATCTAATGTGTGACTCCAAACAATATTTACTGCAGATAATCTAAACCTTGCACTGAATACAGAACTATTAATTTTTAATAGTCTTTTCTATGGTACTCTTCACTGTAGTGTGATACTTCACAGATACTAATAATCTCATTTTTTTGCAGTTTTCCTGAGAGATGGAAAAGGTATTATCTCTTATTTTAGAAATTGGGAATTGAAGTACTGATAATAAGGCCAGCTTTGCAAAATCAGCCAGTAATCTTAGGTGCTTACACTGACACCTACAACCTGACTTTTTTTTTTAATTGTAGTTGGTGGGATTTTTGGTAGTGTTTAAACACACAGTCTACAGCTGTCTATGACTTCCATTGAATATATGAATATTTACCACTTCCACAGACTGATCCCTAAGTATTTCATGTTGGGCAAGTATGAAGTGATGTGGTCTTCATCTTAGAAGACAGCAGAAAAGTTTAAATTAAGTGATTTGGTCATCATCATAGAGAAACTTTACTTAAAAGGTGAGGTTTGAAATCTAACATTTTAGGTAGATGGATATTGCTCGTCTTTAAAGCCACATACCTTCCAGTTTCTGAAATGGCAGACAAGCATGTAGGACAGCTCTTTTTCCTTCTCGGAATGCAGTCCTTTCTATGCTTGAATGAGGCAGGAAAAAACTGCATATAAGCCTGACCTGTTATAATGTCCCTGCATGTGAGGAAACTGGAAGTTGCATGGGTAGATCTAACTGGTGTTTTTCAACTCCCGAGTTCTTGACTTACAACTGAAATGCTGTTTTAACAGAGGATGCAGCTACCTTGTCTTTTACCTTAAAAACATTTTGCAGCCTGTTAAGAGGAGAAAGCTGCTGTGTGGACCAGAATTGGCTACTAGCTCCCTGCACTGACTTGTGCGGAGGACTGGAACCTCTGGTCTGGATTGCAGAGCACGGCTGTTGGAGCTGACAGAGTAACAACCGCTAGCAGTGGGCTGTTTCCTTTGTGGGGACCCTTGGCTTGGCATGGATACAATATGGGGTTGGTGGGAGGAGAGGGAAGGAGGGTACACATTTTGTTCGGAAGGCTTTTTCGTGCATACAGGCAGCAGAACAATTCTGGTACTTGGGAATGGGACACCTTGGGTGAAAAGTGCTGCAAGAATGGTCATGGACTTTATGTGACTTTTTTTTTTTTTCCTTGTTGGATAATGTATACCTGCTGTGTCCCATTGTTGCCTGCTTTTTGCTTCTTCTGCATAAATGTTTGACTCTGTTTTCTTGTTATCTGCGTACAACACTTAGAAAATGGCGGATATAGTATTTGCAGTCTGAAATATTTTGTACATCTGCAACTCTGTCATCTGCAGAAAGCCCTGAAGAACAGGACCAGGATTTTGGACTAGATGCCATTTTCTTTGGCACATGTTTCAGGAACTTTTGCTGTCTTGAAGTGAGAAGAGGAGATGAGGCTGGAGGTACATCTCCAGTGCCCATGCATATGTGCCACAGAGCTGGGATCTGCTAATGCCACCAGCTGGATATTACATACTTTTCTGTATATAACCCTTATACCTAGGCATTTCTTGGAAGCTTCTGACTTCCTGGGCTAGTTAGAGTTCCTAAAGAGTGGGCAGTCTTCATGTCAAGTACCTCATGTTGTGAGAGCTGGACTGAGAGGTAAATCATGAATAATAGAGGCAAGGTGAGATGGATTCAACTGGAGATGATAGCAGCATTTGTGAATATTGCTATCCATGTACTGGTTAAACATCAACCATAGGTCAGAGAAAGCTTCAAAAAAGAGGATGGGGGGGAAAGAAATTGACCAACTGTGGATTTCAATCTTCAAATAAAGAAGGTTACAGTGTGACTTAGAAATTTTGATAATGTTCCCATCTGTCCATCCATACTTCCACTGTCCACTTCAGCCACCTCTTCTTGACCTGTGCTTTAGTCTTGTCCAAGAACTGGACTGTTGTGATGGATTTGTAGTGAATAAGACTGAAATTGATCAGATAACAGGGACTCAAATGCCAGTTATCAGTGCTACATATATATGTGTGTGTGTGTATACACATATATATACATATATATATGCATGTATGTACATGTATATATCCACATATGTGTGGATATGGAGTATGCCAGGAAATTGAAAAGATCCTTGTAATTAGATCTGTGTGTTTTTTGTTTTTTTGTTTTTTGTATCAGTGTCTGCTGGTTGTATCCTTCCAGAAAAGACTTACCGCATTTCACCATCTTGCCTGATCTCTTCTGTGTTCTTTCGAGTATAGCAGGAGTGTCATGCAGTCAGTAGTGCCAAATGTTGCAAAGAAATTCAGGAGAATAGCTATTCTCTATCTGTTGATAAATCACAAATTAGCACCACTAAAAATTATTCATGCTTCATGTTCTGGCCTGAATCTTCAGTGTTTATGGAGTTGAGAACGTATTTGAGCTTTCTTTCAGTTGGACGTTGACTAGTTAACGTACAGATTCTCTTAGGGATGGTTTTCATGGGGAACTTGTTGAATGGATAAAGCCACTATGAGGCTTTTTCTGTGTGTGCGTCTGTTTGTTTTTCCTATTGTTCAAGGCTTAAAGGGACAAGCAAGGATTCCTCTGCTGATCAAGGAATTGACTGTTTTGATCGTGAGTGGTATCAATTATTTGTGAAAGTTTTGCATGCCAGGAGGAGCATGGGTTGGATTCACGGCTTGGGTCATTACTCCTTTAAGGACTAAGAATTTTTTGATGAGTGAATACACTTAACTCAGGGCTGTTAGTTGATGGATGTAGATGGAGCATATCCATGTTGCTTGAGAAGGTTTCCTTAAATAGACATGACCTTTCCAGTGAAAACAGGAAGATAGTTTCTTCTTTGGAGCTTGGCGTTTGATACATTTTTGTAACTCATGATTACTGCAGGCACTTACCACTGGAAGAAGTAGCTTACAATCACGGTAGCTTCTTAGGGTAGAATTTGGTAGCTCTGTTGAAGTTTGATAGGGAGATTGGCTTGCTTTGTAATACAGCCTTCAGCATAGGCTTTGAAGTATTTGTTTCATTCTTTCTGTAGCAGTCATTATTTCTCACCTTTGGTAGTCTGGGTTTTCCTTCCTTCTCCTTCTGGTATCAGAAAATCTGAGCTGTCTCTATGTCTAAAGGAAAGACTAGTCAGTTTGCACTTTCCCATGTAGATGGGGAAGATGGTATAATGATTGACTAGGTCTTTGTTTCATCTTATGGTAAAAATGTTTTTCTGTTGGGTTTTAGTATTTGTTGGTGTGGATGTCATGGTCAAATTGGGGACAGTGATCGTGTTGCTTCAGAACAAGGAAGCCAGGAAGCCGCTGACTATGGAGCAAGCTGAAGGAAGCGTGGTGACAGTCTGCCCAAAGTAGTCTCTGGGTTATGCAGGCCTCCAGTCTAATCTCTAAATCAAATTCCAAGTGTGCCAGGCTACTAATCCAACTGATCCCTGAATGTCGTAAGGAAGCATAACAGGAGATGTGTGTTTTGAACTCTTAATTGTGGCTGTGGTGTGTGTACTGAAATCTTCCAAGAAAACTGTCAGCTATAGTGATGAAACAGCTGAGACCAAAGCACTAGAAAACTCTTGTATGAACTCTGCAGTCTATGCTTTTCTCTAAATAAGCATAAGATCTGCTTGGTCTCTGTCTATTGTTAGATATTATTTGGGGTTGCTTCTTGTGGATTTGATGTTTGATAAAGAGATGATGCAAATACTCTGAAGAAGGTGTAGCACAGGGCACTGATTGATCAGCTTTGATGGCACAGTAGTATGAAGTGTTTTATTTGGGTTGTGGGTTTTACTTGATCCTCAGGCTTAGTCTGAAATATAAACATTTTATGTCCATTCTCCAGAGCAGTTTCTTGTTTTAGGATGGCTATTTCTTGATTCCTGTGTTCTTGGATTTTGTAATTGAGATTCAGAGGCTTGTAAATTTTTCTGGTTTGTTCTGGGGTTAGTAATTTTACTTTCGCTTCCAGAATAGGATTTTAAAGACAATCCCTAAATCTCTGTGCCCTTTGGGCAAGAGTAAGTGTGTGGCATTGTTCCTCTGCTATGGGTAGTAGCCTGTGAATTTCTACCATTGTCAGGCTTTCTCTGGCTGTGACTTCCTGGGTAGGATTTTGATGATGCATACAGTCACTCTGAATAGTGGAGAACTTTTTAATAGGGTGCTTCTCAACTTTACAAAATTTCTAGGTAAGTATTTCTCTGTCTCATATAGATTTTCATCAGGTGCAGAAGCTGTTCAGTCTCAGGATGATGAGCTTCAGTCTCTGGGAGCTCTGTTTGTATACAAGTGTTACAGTATAGTGCTTCATATGGTTTGCCACTTCATCATGGAGGCAACTGTCTCTAACAAGTTACTATTACTACAAAAAAAAAACCGCGGTGAATTATATACAGGCTGTGTTAGAGTGGCTGTGCTGTGGAAATAGATTGCACAGGGAAGTGAGAATGGGATATGGCACCTTTCGGCTCCTGAAGGCTGCCTTCCAGCCGAGCCCGGGCAGGCAGTGCTGCCTTCCTCAGGTGATTCAACAGAGACTTTCACCTCTGGGTACTGTTTAATTAGCCCTACGTTGAAAGTTATCTTGCTGAATGCTAACTCAGCATAGTATATACGAAGATAATTGGCAGGGTAGAAAAATCTATGGGGATGTGGGAAACTTTCCTGTTACCTGGAAGAGCCTGAACAGTAAAAACGTAAAGTCTCCTGCAGTAAAACTTCCTCTTCCTTGTGTGGGTGGTGGTGATAACCAAAAGCAAATTATACAGTGCTGTGTTCAGAGCCCTCTGATAGGCATTGTCATAGCTTCTGCTTCTGTTTACGGATTTCTCATGTAGCTGAATTAACTTAACAAGACTGGCCAATTCATTGCTGCTATGTATAACCCCTGGGCAGCAATGAATCTGGCAAGGATGGGGCATCATTTTCACAAGCTATTTGGAAAGGGAGATTGTACAGCAAAATGAAGTAGTGTTATTGCTTGGGAGAGAGGTTCATAGTCACAGCTTGGATGTCAGGGGAAGAAGAGGTAAGATTTTCCAGAACTCCTTTTCCTCCCTTGCTCTTGCTTCCAGTGTGGCCAAGTCACTACAGTGAATTAGATAGCATTAGGTGTTTTTTTTTTTTTTTTTTTTTTTTTTTTTTGTGTGTGTGTGTGTATCTGCTAGACAGAGACTAATGTATCCACACAGTTTGTTCAAGGCAGATAGCATTGCAGAAATCAAAATGGATCTCTTGGTTCCTGTTAATAGATTTAATCCTTTGTTTTTAGCAGCTAAATATTCCTGTATTCTTTAGCCTAGCCTCTGTTATCATAGAATTGAGCTGCTCTTAAGTCCTACTGCATGTGGTCGCATAGCATTGATGTTAGGAAGAAAAGTGTGGTGAAAGATAAAACACAGAGAAATGAAACTACTCACTCTGGGTCCTTTGTGGAGGAGCAGAAATCTCGGAGCAGTGGGTTCAGTGGATCATCCTTACTCCTTTGGTTTGAACTAGCTGTCTTCCTTACTTCTCTGGGGGCTAGAGGGGTTGACTAAGAAGAGACTCCTTGGTGGGAGCAGACTGGTGGGAATGCATGGTGAGTTGCTCCCTGCTACCATCTTGTGCTATATCAACTCAGTGCGTTAATAAAAGATTCACTCTGCAGCTGTTGCAACTATGGCATCTTTCCCTAGCAGCAAAATTCACTTGAAATTCCATACAAATATAGATCTGCATCCTGTTGTTAGAGTTGTTTCATATTTTCTTTAGGCCTGTGCAAGATGAGTAGTGCAGTGGAAAAGGTTGTACAGATTTTCTTTTCTTTTTATGCCTTCTCCCATGAGTCTTTGTAGCTTCCGAGCCTGGGATGATTCCATGTGCTTAGTCTTGCAACTGATTTGCAGATCTGGGCTTCACCATGCCGTTTGCTTTTCTGGTCTATTTGTTTCAAGTTTGTACATGGAACTTACAGATATTGGTGCAATTTGCATAGCAGAAAGTTTCCCTCTGAAGCATCTAATGGGTGGATGACAAACAACTCTGATTAAAACCTTCAAAAGGCTCTTGAAAAAATAGCAATAAAAAATTTGTGCTTTGCAAATGTTATATCAGTACTACTGGCTTAAACAGTGTTAGGCCACCTAGTGTAGGTTGGTCTGATTGCTAACATGCCTTTGCTCTGTGCCATCTAGGACTTGTGTCCACCGGGTAACTCCAGTAGCCATAGTCACTGTGTAGTGACTCTGATGGTAAGCTGATCTGATGGTAAATAGCTGCTGAAAGAAGTGGTCCTTCTATTTGGCTATGAGTTCCCACTGTTTCTTTTTCATGATCTGATAGAAAATGAATAACACCAAAAAAAAAAAAAAAAAAAAAGTTCCTTACCAAATCTGGCTGAGTTCACTGTGAATGATTTTATGGCTGTCTGCCTCCTAGGTCATGTTTAAAAAGTGGGGATAGCTTCTGTACCTGCTGTTTGTTTGGGAAGGGATGCAAGACCACGTCTTTTGGATCCAGCTAGGTGTTGGACTGGTTTATCTGTAATGTGAAACTTTGCCCTTAGTTTGCGCCAACTGCATCTTCTACAGCAGTTTAATCTGAAATGGAGATGCTGTAATGCTGCTTCCTCCATTATGCCACCTGCACGGTTGGTCTGACACCACAATGAGCAGGTACAGGGAGCTAAATGGCTGAAAACTATTCAGGTTTTTGTAGCATTAGTTTTTTGCAGGTTTAGTTCTCTAGACTGGCTCACTGTGGAGTCAGACAGTCATTACTGTGGGCTCAGGGGAGGGGAAGCACGTGCTGCTGGGGAGAAATGGAAGTGACTGCTTAGACTGATTTAAGCCGTCATGGGTACGGCACCGTTAACATGGGGGGGGGGTACTCTTTACTATTGCGGATTAACTTTAGGTAGTGAAGGCCCGACCCCTGCACAGAAGTGCTAAGTGCGAAGGACATGGGGCAGCAGCATGTGCCTGGGGTGTGGTGGTGTGCTGTGAAGGGCAGGTGTGAAGCTGTGGTATGCTGAAAGAGTTTAGGTGGGAGTCTCTTGGGCAGTAAGAAGTGCTGTGAATGTGTCTATTACTCACCCTGCCAGGAGATAAAATTGGGAGGAGTGAAGATGCTTGTTTCTGAGACTGTCAGGTAACTCCAGATGTTAGGCTAAAGCAATGAATCAACTTTTTTTTCTTTTATTCCCCCTCTTGTGTATGCAGCAACAATGGCATCTTTTTTTCTCTCCTTAGTACTGATTTTTATTCAGTAACTGCACGTTGACTTTCAGGAGCCCGGTAGACTCAAGGAATGGCATGAAAGGAGACTCTTGTAGTGCAGTAGAAAGAAAAGCTGCTAAAGAAGCTTCACTGCCTCTGCTGCTCCTTAGAGAGAGAAGGCATTGTGTCTAGTGCTTGCTGTGCCTATTTCTCTGGTGTTTAGAGAACCAGTAGGTGCACTTACATTGTGCTCTGTATACACACAGTACAGCTGTACATCAGTTCTGTTGTCTGTGCAGAGCAATGGAGAAGCCACCGCTCTTGCAAGGAGGGCCTTTTGCTTGTTTGACACTGATCTGCCACTGTCACTCACTCTTCCTCACACCAACGCTGTTTTAAAACTGAGGTGTTGTCTTTTCTCGCTGCCTCTCCTGTAGAGGAGGGAGATAGACATTTGTTCATTCTGCAGTTTCTCTGATTAACTGAGTTTTAAACTCTGCCTTTGTAACTGATGGCAGACTCTCCTTCCCCTCAGTGCATGTCCACAATGCTCTCATGTGCCAGCACACGCGTGCTGCCCTTGAAAACAGACCAAACTTATTAAAATCATTGCTAGTTTCCATGGCAGCTGTTGTTGCTGTGGGCTAATAGGAAAGGCAATTACTGCTGCATGGTGGAGAAGAGTACTGGGAGGGTGTAGGAAGGGGGGAACAGGCTACTCCATACTGATGATCTGTGTGACTGATAGATTGGCTTGATGAGCGAGCAGTAGAGGAAAGAAAGGCCAGAGATGCCTTGTAATAAAGTTTGGCTGAGTATGCTGTATTTCCACCACCTGTGCGGACTCATCGAGAGATTTGCATCCTTCCTTTTGTTATAAAGGGGTATCTCTCATTTTTAGATTCATCTTTACAGCTGAAGCCAGTACAATTCTGCTTACGTGACTCTACACTGGATCAGAAACAGAAACTAGGAGCTAGAGAACTTTTATACATGTTGAAGAAATTAATCTGACCCCTTTCCAGCTTTTTCTTCTCTGTAAATATTCCTTCTCAACTCTTATTTTGCTGTTTTCCTGTAGGTTGAAGGTGGTGATGTAAAATAACTTCTGTTTTCTTGGAGTGAGAAGGATTGGTTATGAAAACTAGGGTTAGAAAGGTATGTTTCAGGAAAGTTGATTTATTCTTTTGTGTTCCTGTGCTAGTAGAAGGCTGAAACATTTTGATTGCTGACTTGGGTGTAAACATCGGTGTATCTGCAAGTGTCGTGGCAATAAAGGCAACAGATGCTTGTTTTTAATGCTTTTGATTGTTAATCTAAAGCTAAAGAAAAATAGCATCTCTTATCTTTTTTTCATTGAATCAAGTAGCATATGCTAAAGCACTACCAGTACAGTTTGTGCTTGTGTTTGCCTTGTGCTCACAAGAAAAATGAGGAAAAACTTTATAGTGAAAAGCTCCTAGGAAATCAGTAAATTCCTTGTAAGATTTGGGTTGGGGGCAGGTAAGAGTTGTAATTCTGCTGCTTGTGCGCCAGGGATACCAAAAATTGATTTGGCCGCCTGACAGAACCACACGCCCTGAAACCTCAGAACTCTGGCTGGCCCTTCCAATTTGGGTTTCTTTCCTTTTTCCTTCTTTTCAGAAACAGCCTGACACCTCACTGCATGGGAGCTCTTTCAGGAGGCCCTCCCTGGCCAGCAAGAGATGTGTTGCATAAGTTTCTCTTGGGTTCTGGAGTTCATCATGGTGTCAGCTGTGTTAAAATGATAGCTTTGTTCCACTTAGATGAGGAAATAGTCCTAAGGGGTGTGGGGAGGCTTATGATCCTGCCAAAGTGAGAAAAATAACTCAGTCCTCTCAGAATGGGCAAAATTGGGACCTTGTCTGAATTTCTCTCCCCAGTTTTGGTTGATCTCATAGCAGCTGTTTCCAGCTGCCCTCTGGATCATACCCCTCTGGGATGGTGCTGGTGACTCACTCAGCTGGGATGGTTTCCACAGTGCGCGAAAGTTTCATTTCCTAGGGAGTAGCGGCACCAGGAAGAGGAAAATTTCTGGTGTGCTTGATCCCCGTAGTTAAGACTATTTTATGTCTGATTAGAGACTGCTTCTTTCTTTACTAGTGTACCAAATATAAGGTGCTAGTTTTGAAGTTGCAAATGTCAGAGGAGTCAATAGCTTTATTTTCCTCTCAACAAATCTGATTTGTTTTTAAGTACTGCTGCCAGATCTAATGATGCAGTAATTCTTGTTCATTAAAAGCAATGGGAAACCTAAAGTAAGACAGACTTCATATGCTTTTGCCCCTCTCTTTCTCTCTCTCTTCCCACCTTCCTTTTGAAAAGGAAGAGTTTCTGGTTGGCAGCTGTTTTTAAAGTACGATCTGAAGTGTCAAATGGCTTAGTCTAAATATGCCATGTACAAAGTTTATATTCAGCTAAAATATAATTGTTAATGTTTTCTGTCTGCAGTGTTTTTGGAGCAGATTTGTTTCTTTCAAACTGACAGCAGAGTTCAATGCAGTGAAGATAAAGAAGCTGACGCTGGAGCCCAGGCTTGCAGAGATTTACTTGTGGCCTCATGTTCAGTTTGGGTTTCTTTGTCTCCTGAATGACAGTCTGAGTCCTTTTAGGCCCCAGGGAGGTCTGTAATGGGACAGACATCTGTGCTTAAGATGCTTGCCCTGTCTGTCTGCCTATGCAGGAAAGTAATGGTTAGAGAATGAGATTTTTGTTTTTTTCCCTAGGGCTCCTACTGAGCACTGTGGACCCTATCCCCCTCCATCTGCTTATCCAGCAGCACTTGTGTGGTACCATTGCACAAGCTGTTGGAGCAAGTATGTGAGCAATAGCATGATGGTTCAGGAAGTACAGATCACTGGAATAATGCTGGTGCTGCTATGGTTTAAAATACTCAGCAATGAATCAGTCGGTTGGAAAGTCCTTGAGAGCACAAATGATGGAAGGAACTTTTCCTCAGTGAAGACTGACTCAATGCTGTTATCAGCTGGCCGGTATGTGGTGAGGATCTGGTTTTTGCCCTTGGCTGCTCTAACTACTGTTTGTTCATGCCCTCACCAATTCTGCATGCTTTTGTTCCAGCTGGTGTGATAATGTGGGATACTTGTGTTCAGGGCAAATCTGGCTAACAGGCTGGGGTAGGAGGGAGCTCTCTGATTGTATGCTAGAGGCGTTTTTGTCATGTTGCAGCATGTGGTGGGGGAGATATACATTAAAAATAGGAGCACCCAGAATATGGGGTTGATCTGGTAGATCTTTCCTGGCCTTGAGAATTAATACCTTCCAAAATGGTTTCAGCATTAGGTGTATTTTTGTGGAGAGGGGGGAAAAATTCTAGAGAGATGCTTGCTGTCCTCATTGTGAGGTCTTCCCATTCCTACTCGTGACAAAAATGAATTGTATTTCTCAAATGGGTTGTGCTGAGGTTTTGATCCGTCACTATTCTTAGTCTGAGTGTATGGGTGGAGAGGGCAGAGAACTCTCCCTGGCGTGTGTATGTGTGTGTGGTCATCTATAGATGTTACAGACCAGCACAGAGTATTTTTTCCCAAAGCTATTTCCTCTGATGCATGATGCAATGTTGAGTCAATAAGCTTGTCTCTTTGAAGGTTAACACTTTTCCTATTCCCAACTGCCTTTTTGATTTTCTTTCCTTATCCCCTTTTCCTGCTTTTCCTATTTTTGGTAGACTAATGTAACATTAGTTTCTTCTATGGAAGATCTGTAGCTTGCAAGAGGCAATTAGTCTGTACCCTCTTCTGCTTTAAGCTTTGGAGGCTGGACTGCTCAAAAGCACATGATCATCCTAGTGGCTCTTCCTTTTCAGCAAGACACAGAGAGCTGTGTGCGAAGGGAACAACTAGCTCTGTGTAGCACGGAGGAGCTCTGCTCCTGCTAGTGGCAATGGCAGGCAGGGCTTGCTGCTGCTTGTGAGCATGGCGGAGTTCAGAGCGTGGTGGGGAGAAAGGCTGCGACTTTGCCGCACCTCCTGGGAAGTGCAGCGCTCCCCTAGCTTCCTGCAGAAATCTGAGAAGCGCCCGTGTGCAGCTTGCACTCAAACTCCATGTTTTGACCCTGAATGTAAACGTGTGGAGTGGCTAAAGGCGGTGCAAGCTGGCTTTGTCTTTCCTTAACATTATGTAAGTGATCAGGGCGCCTGAATTATTCACTCTGCCTCAGCCTGCTGTTCATATTAAATTCCCTGTGTGGCTTTAAGGCATCGTGCCAGCACCTAGTGATTAATTCCATTGTTTTGTGTGCCCTGGAGGTATCCTGCTCGGTGTGAGTTCTGGGGAGAGGGGAGGAAGATTGTGGGGCATTTGTGCGCAGGGAGGCTTGCCCTTGAATTCTGTAGCTGCAGGTCAATGAAACTGGGTTGCCCTGCAGTCTTTCGACCTGCAGTATAGGTGGGCACTGGCCTTTTCTCTGTTTAAACGGCTGTTGACCTGTTTTCATTTGTTTATGTCTGTCTTTGTTGCAGCTGTTCTGACTGGATTCCCAAGTCACAATCTCTCTTTCTACCATCTTTTCTTATGTGGCATTTGGTATCCACTTTGCCTACATGGAACGGATTTCTCTGTAAAACACATCCTTGTTATTTTAAATAGAACCTGAGGTTCTTTTTTCCACATCCTGCGTTCTCAGGGGTCATTGTGCTAAGAAGCAACCATGTTTTTCACTTTCTGAGAGGAAACATTTCCTTTATTGTCCTAATGGAAACCATTTCCCGTTTGCTTATAGTTGTACTAATTTGAATAATTTTATTGTTAAATGTTTAAAAGATCTCTGCTGTTCAGTGTCACAACTCATGAGAGCAACCTACTGCACAATTTATACTTTTGGAGGAAGAGCATTACTTCTTTTTGCAAGACCTTCTGGATGTATGTGTTTGGCAGATGTGAAGGCAGAAGATGTCCCTGCTCTTCTTTGTTCCTCTGTTTTTTGTTGCCTTTGTTTTAAGCAATTATAGCAGGTGGCTGGTCCCTGGAGAAGGTTTCTTTGACCAGAGTGTTCTTTGCTCCTGGTTATTGGTAGATGAATGGAGTTTTGGGTTCTCTTCCTGCCTGGAGAGAGTAGTGTTTTTCTCCTCTATATGGGTAGTGTAAATCAGCCCTTTCTTTACCTCATTTTCTTTGTCCAGAGTCTCCTGGTGATTTTGTTGAATGAGTCAGCCTCGACATTAAATTGAAATTTTGTCTAGTAGTTTTGTTGAAATTTAAAGACCAGTGTATGTGACTAGAGCAAAATAGGAGTAATATCAGAATTTTGACCAATAATTCCCCTCGAAAACAGGTTTCTGTAGTAAAGGTGATAGATAAATGATTCTGAGTACAAAATGGCAGATGATTCCTCACCCTGCCCCGTGCAGTTACTGTCCTCTTAGATTTTAGTGCTTTTTTAAAAGTGCTTTGGGGTCCCTCAGGTCTGACAAGTGCTAGAGAAAATGGAGCTCTCTTCCAGGGAGAAACCTGGTCCCTTCACATCAGAGCAAATGCTGGATACTTGAAGAGTGCACTCTTCTGCTGGCTGGTGGGAAACTTTTCCTGCTGAGGGTCATCCTCTCGGCCAAAGGTGAAGTCCGTAAGAATTGCTGCTTGCCTCTGTTGCCTGGGTTTGCCTTGCGTGGCTGCTATTGGGAACCCAGGTGAACAGTGGTGGAGTAGGATTTGCTGTCCTTTTTTTCTCTTTCACTCTTATGTATAGCAGTGGAATATGCCATTATCTCTGAAGTGGTCATTTCAATATCACTTGCTGTGACTTTTCTGGAGCAAGTGGCAGAGGGGACGTGACATAGCTCTTTGGAGAGGGAAGCCAATCACAAATCCCAGGAAAGCCTAGAACCAATGATTGTACGCACAAACTTGTGTATGTTTAATGGTGATCGAATTAAAATAGCCCGAAGCAAGAGAACAGGGAGTGATGACACCCTTTTAGCCCTTCCTACAGGAATGGGGAGAGATGTAGTGTTCCATGTCAACAGAGAAGAGCAAGAAGAAAGGGAAAATTAATCTGAAACAAGCTTACTTTTTTGCTTTTAAAGTTGAATGAGTAGGAAAGGAGACAACAGGCTGCAAAGGTATTTTTCTGTGAAGCATGCAGTGTTGTTCATGCAGGAACCAAGAGAAGATGTAGTGCAGTGCTTCTCCATTAGCACACAGGACTTGGAAGTGTGTGTGTGGTGTTTTTTTTGCTGTGGGCAAAAGCATTCAGTCCAGTCAGAAGTAAATACAAAAGCTGATGAACCAGGACTCTTGAGTGGCAAGGCCTAGATGTAGTCAGTTGAGAAACCTAAGCCTTATTTTAATACTTGGCTTCTGGGAAGTAGGAGAGAGCTAGGATTGCTGTTCCCGGATCTTGCTTCTGTACACATTTTTAGCATCTTTGTTAGTAGATACTCCTAAGTTTTGGAATTTCTCATTTTCACCCATTTTCTCTTTTTGTAACAGCAGCAGCAGAAAGGAAAAAGTTTGTTCTTTTTCCTTCCCTCTTTGCTTGCAGGAGATTTTTGACTGCTGCGAGAAAGGAACACATTTCTGGCCCCTTCCCTCATACTCCTGATTTGATTAAAAAGCAGTGGGAGAGAATAGCAGTCTCATTCAGTCTGTGATTTGCATGTGTTGAACCCTTCTGTCCTGAATATGCATAGTGCCTCCCTCTGCAGTTGGTAATAGCTTTCCCATGCAGCAGCAGCATCTGTGAAATTCCAGCATCTTTTATTTATTTATTTATTTTTTTCTGCTGCTGCTTTAAAGCTGCAAATAATCCTCCAGGCACCAGCACTATCTTTCAATTGACTCTAACTGATACAATGCTGTCTTCATACTGGTTGGTATTTGGGAGGTTTGGTGTTTCACTCGGGAGGATTACAAGCTTCATTTTGACACAAATGTTTGTACACTGCAAATGATGGTGTTGGTGCATCAAGACTTGATTTGTTTGATACTAGGAAGATACTCTGTAAATCAAGGGACTTTTCCAGGCCCTTCTTCCTTTCTCTGACAGTTTTAGTGCTACAAATTCCCATTGCTGTTGGCTAGAAAGTTTAGGAATGTGTTATGTTTTCATTTTTGGTCAGGTTCATATACATATATGTGTGTATATAAACACACATGTGCACACAGAAGTCTTCCTGTCATAGTTTGGGTGTCTTCCTGTAGTGCATTAAGCAATGTGACTAATATCATAAGAAGATTGTGCTTTCCCACTCTCTCTAGGAAGAGCAGTATCTGCTCCTGCAAGGCTTGTTTTTTGATGATCTTTGTTCACTTTTTTTAATATAAACCAAAGGTTTTACTATATGTTTTTGTTAGAGGATGTGAAGTAAAAATGTTCCTACCAGTCCTGGAAAGTGAGGAAGTTTGCAATACCCCTTAGCTTCAAGCATAGTGTGTTTTGTAATATGACCTGTGTAAAAGTTCACACACTGGAATTCTCCATACAAATGGCAAAGCAGATGTGCATTTCAGGGAATGAAATTGTCAGCTCTAGTTGATGTCTGATTTGGAGTTTCTTAAAAGCTGAAGTCTTGTGCTATCACTCTGTCACCATGCTGTAGTCCAGCTAAGAGGGAATGAAAGCATTAATAATTGAAGCCAGGTCATATTCCAAGATTGGGTAGAATCTCTCAGCTCTTGTAAGTGTGCAGATCTGGCTATTGGAGGCTGTAGCATGAAGAAGAAATTCAAGAACAGTTCTAAAATACGGATAGCCGTGATGACTTTGAATACTTTGAGGATGTTTAATAGTGGAGTCTTCAACATGCCTGCCTTATCCTGCCATCAACACCCCCCCACCCCCAAAATCAGCTTCAGCCAATTCTTCTGCAGTTGGTCTTGTCAAAGTCCTTGGCATCTCTTTGTGACAGTAGTGTATGGGCCTCTAGTGAAGAGTGTTGCTTTTTGTCTGAGACAGTCATGGATGTCATGAATAAAAGCACTGAAAACAGAAGGGATCTCTGTGTGTTTGTATAAATCCAGCAATAAAAAAAAACATCATCTGTTTCTATTTGTCCTCACTAATTACTGATCTGAAAAATAGCTACCAAGTGTGGATGGATTTAATTGATAGAAATGCCTTTTCCATGCCTTCGCGTCCCCCCCGCCCCAGATTCTCACAACTCTGTCAATAATTAACCAAATGAACAGGATGGCATGGCTTTGGATACCTATGGCTACTACTTATAACATACCCTTTTGCTCTTGAAAATTCACTTAATTAAACACCTCCACTTTTTGCTAGAACAGAAAAAGACTCTAGTTGCTCCCCGCTTCTAAGCGATGAGGTAAGGAGAAGAATATGAACAAACATTATTTGTATCTAGTTAGGCCATACAGTACCAGCTGGATTGGAGGCATTTTGACATAGGGAAGGGAAGCCGTGAAATGTGATCAAAAAATAAGACTTTCTTCTGTCTGTCTTGGATGACTCCTTGATGTTGCTTAGAATCAATTCTTCAACAGAGTAAAACCCCTGAATCTTAAAGCAGCTTTAAAGGTGCCAGTACACAAGGCTCTGAAATCTATGTATGTTAAAGATTGATATTCCTCTAAGAAAGAGCCTTGCATGCAGAGCTCACATTGGTGCAGTTTCACTATTGGTTTAAGCTGATCTAAGACTGCTTCCACTGAAAGAAGAGTCCTGCTTTCTCTCTGACTCCAGCCATGTGGTCCTACACCCTTCTTTCTACAGGTGTTAAGGATTAAGTGGCCTGTAATGACCACCTTTGTACATAAAGCTAATCTTTTTCCTTTTTGAGGGATTAGTTTTCAGGAGGATGGGCAAGCTGATCTGACTCACTGTTCTTGTGTGATCCCTACTGCACATGCATGAGGTGGAGTAGAGATACATACTTGGGAGCAGGAGGAGGAAGAAAGGGTGATCCCTTTTGGTGGTAGTGAGAGCTTAAGTTGGCTTAATCAGACTGTAAAACTGTGCTCTCAGAAGAAGGTGTTTCACATCACTGTGTAGTTCAGCAGAGTTGAATTTATGGGGCTGCAACTGTCTAGAACTTTGAATAAAAATGTTGGCTAAATTTACAAAGAATCCTTAAGAATCCATGATGCTTTGACATGGTTTGAAGCTTTGACTGGCCTTCTTGTCTACTCTTTGCCATGGTGCCTTTGGTCTGGTCCAGTTCAGGAATTTGCTCTAGTACCAGTTTCTCAGTAGCTGATTTGAAGTGTTTGTGTGTTCAGTGGGAGGATAGCTCCCTTTTTTTTTGTTTCCTTCAGGTTAATGTGCCACATTTGAGGAAGAAACATGGTGCTGTAATTTCAGGAGCAGAGTGTTTTGAGATCTCTCCTGTTCTGCATTTCATCTGCAGATTTAGGAAGGGAAATGTAACTTCTTAATGCAAATAAACCTCCAGGGATTGCACAGGGAAGAGTTTTCAGACTAAATTCTGAAGGAAACGAGACTTACATGAATGTGCTTTGACAGTTCCTTCCCACACATACACATTTATGAACCCAGTGGTAATTTCAATCACATTTAAAAGTGATTTTTAAAAAGGGGGAGAGGGAGAAAGGAGAAGAACTGTAATGATACCACATTCCTAAAAGCTTCATGAAAAATGGTGATTAGGTGAGAGATATCCGGATTAGTGCCCTATGGAGGGAAAGGCAGTCAAAATTTGTGTACTATGCACTCCATATGGAGCAACTAAACAGACAGTCAACACAGACGTGCTGGCCAGCCTGCCTGCCTGCATGTAGCTCTGGACTAGCCGCAGTGTACTGCCTTCTGCTTGGTGGGAATATTGTAGGGACAGAGTGAGGGGGGAGCTGTGGTTATTGCTGCAGGAGGCTGGGATGGGAAGTAGCTAGGGAGTCAGAAGATCTTAAGAAATAAGAAACTAGTTTCAGTTAGTTCCACTGCTGGTAGAGTGACTTATTTATTACATTGCCTTGCAGATGGGGAATGGATGAGGCTTTGATGCTTTTGTGTGGTATTTGCAGGAATGTGCATTCTGGGGTTTCGAGACCTCCTCTGAGGGGGTGTGTGTATGTATGTGTCTCTTTCCAGTGGTTTTGGAATATCTGTAAAGACAATAGGGTGGGACTTAAGGAGGTTTTTTTTTTCTATTTATGAGAATTTTTCTCTTCTGTCTATGAGGTTTTTGGGGGCTTTAAGCTTAAAGCTGGTAAATAACAGAAATACTTTGCAGTACTGAGGTATGCTACAAGCAAGAACCATGTCTATCTCTTGCCTTTTCAGCAGACCCAAGTCTTGCAGCCTCTTAGGTATCTGGTGCAGCAGCCTGGCATTTTAATACTGCAGTAACCACAAAAATCTCTGACAACTGTCTTGACCTTTCCCAGACCTGAATTGTTCCTATGACCTCTTGTTTGATTTCAATCTTATTTTTGTGGTTGAAGGCTGTATTTATACTTGGGATGTAGAATGGCATGAGAATATTGCAATGTCTAATACTGCTGGCAGTCTCTCATTTCATTTTCCATTAATACATAAAGTTCTTGGCCTTTCTGGGTGGATTACAAGCAGCAGCAGCTTTTCCCTTATAAGCGGGACTAGTACTCTGATCTGGGACAAACTTAAGAATTCAGACCACTTAAAGGTACCTTGCGGGATAAGTTTGCTCTCCACAGTAACGTGATCCTTCTTAGAAATGCCTTTAAGAGTGGTTTGTCTTGCTTCTGTGTGCAACTAAATGGAAACAGTAATTTACTGTAAATGCCTCACTGTGTCCGTATAGGAGGGCTGGATTTTGTTTTGTTTTTAATCTTCCTTTCTTTCTAGGGTGCTCTCCCAACTGCTTGGATGCAGCCTTCCAAATGAAGGGAAGGTCTTTCTTCCTTTCTCTTAAAATTTCAAAACAAAGCATGCACTGAAATTTGTCTCAAAACTGTTCTAGAAAGGAGGTGTTCCTCCTCTGGGAGGGAAGGAGAGTTTGTGATTAGTGTTCCCTTCCTCCCAATTTTAACCCCTTTCTAGCTGTAGCCATTGTTTGCGTTGTGATTCTTCATTCCTCCTTTAAATATTTTGAGTCCAGGTCAGATTTGGTTGTTGGACTGGGTTGGACCACTGACTGTAATGTGTCGTACTGGACAGTGTCTGGGGTGGGTATTTCTGATAGCTTAGGCAGGATTTGTCACTTTTCATATACTGAGGAAAGAGGTGTGACCACAGTTACCATGCTGGCATCTCAGGGCAGAGGAGTTAATCGTGTTTAGCAAAGTTAGCTTTGCAGAAGTGGCAAGGAGGTTAGTATAACAGAAGTGGATTCCAAGGAGTCCTTGGTTAATGACTGAGAAAATCTGTTATTTTAAGACTTTAAAAAAAATTATTTTTATAAATTATACTCAGATAATAGAGGACCTTGGCATATGGCCACATCCAATTCAGACTGTTTGTGGCTCAGAGAAATGGTATTCAGGTACAGGGTGGGTGTAAGGAGAAAAGCAAAGACATGTTTTGTGCAACAGAATGACATGGTACTGTAGTAGGAATCAGTTGTGTTACTTTTCACATGCAGTTGCCTAATTGCTTTGTTGAAAGGTTTGCTTTGATTTTGTTTAGGTATGTTTGAACTTTTTTTGTAGATAAGTGTGTAGCGCTTAGAAGAAAAACCCTGAAAAATACTGATGTGCAGGGGAGAGGTGAATAAAGGTAGAAGCAAGAAAGGAAGGGTAAAGGCCCTTCATAGGGTAGTCATGGAGCAAGCAACTGTTGCCAACTTTATGCAAGGGAGTATCTCTCTGATAAACAGACTGTTACATGGTGATTTACTCTGGTCAAATTCAACAGTCATGACCTCTCCTTTTGCCTTTTAAAATATTAGCAAACGTAATTTTGGAGACAGACACTCTCTTTGTCTCCAGAACATGCGCTGAGGCACTAATGGTCTGTTGCAATCCTTATCAGGAGGAGCCCTTTCAAGGGTGGAAATGGCTAGTTCAGTCTCTGTGGCTCATTTGATTCTTGGTACCTCTGGGACAGCAAGGAAGCATCACCACGATGATGCGCTTTTCATCATCAACTTTCTGTCCTTTTAAGAACAGTTTTAAAATTCTTAGGTGCGTCTAGAATGCTTTTCTTCCCTGGAGTGGATTCTTTCACATCTGTGCACCGATTTGGCACAGAAATGAGAGGTTCGATGGGGGCAAAATTCAGAACCGGCATTCCTTAAATGCGTGGCTCCCCTTTGGGGATACTACAGCTACAGCTGGAGTTAGTGTTCCAGGTTCTCCCTGTGTTTATCTTACTAGGTATGATTAGTGCCCTGGATACTTTGCCACCGGTGCTACTTCTACAGGAACATGTAACCCGGTGAGGGAGGGTTTGATGTCTTTCTCTGCCTCTTGTGATGCCTCTTGTGAGCAGAGAGGGCTGTCACGCTGCATAAGCTTTACTTGAGGGGGTTCATTCTCTTGCATAGATGCCCTTTTGTTTGCTGCTATTGCAGGAAGAGAAGCTTTCTAGGAGGGGGACGAAGGGGCCAGGCTTAATGGTCTTAAGTGTGACTTTTTTTTTTGTGGAGGGAAGGCCTGGGAGTTGTTTCTTGCTAACTGATTCCAGATGGTGCTGCTGGAACACAAAGATTACTAGTGTGTTTGGGATGGCGATGACTGAGACCTGCACCCTCCCCCCAGCGCTTCCTGTGCAGCCCCACAATCATACAGGCTTAATCAGAACCAGCCGTCGCTGCTGAAACGCTCATGAAGCCTTCCTTTTCTTTACCCGGTGCCCCAAGCTCCATGCTTCCTCCATCCCTCAGGCTTTTTAACCCCTTGCCATTTCGGCTCTGGCCCTTCACTCTTCCTTCCTGAGGTCTGACCTTTCTTCACTGCCAGCAGGCTGTGGGCAGCTGTGGCACCCAGGAGATGAAACTGTGATTGTCTAGGCTATTCAAAGAAATAATGTCTTTGGGGAAAGAGAAATTAGTCTGTAACATGAACCTGGGAGAATGATTTCTATAACTGTCTAGAGCAACTTGATACAATCAGGCCAGAATGTCCAGGGCGCAGAACATTTCTCTCACACCTATTTGCCTGGACCTGGTATACAACGTGGTTTACTCTGAATCATGTGCTGTTTCACCTTTCTTCATGTCAGTTTCCCTAAAAGCAAGGCTGTTTTTAATTTTATATCGCTGTCTCATCATGCCCAACCAACAAATCAGCTTCAGTCTTTTCTTCTGCAGGTAATATAACAAATGATTTCTTGCTGGAAAGAAAGTGTATGCTTCTTTCCAGTTAGCCTTTTTGTAGATACCCAGAGGCTGTTGCTTCACCAGCCAAGATGTTCTTCATCTACTGACTTCCCTTCTGTATCTGAGCTCTTTCTTCTCTCTTTTCTGTTCTCTCCCATGTTCTTCATCCTGTCTTCTGAGAAAGCATAAGCAGTAAAACTGTTTGCTAAGGAGAAACTCTATAGCCTTCCTCACCTTACAAAACTTGTAGCTGTCATGTGTTTGAGCAAGTTGGATTTTTGTGCTCTATGTTGCCCTGTAATGAGTGGATTAGCAAAAACTAAGTGTGAAATGCCTCCTCAGCCCCATGTAATCTTGGCATCCAAAGGTGTCCCCAGAGCTGGATTTTAAAGCCTTGTTAGGACTCCTGTCCTGCTTCCTGTTAGGTAAGAGCAGGAGTGAAGACGAGCTGCCATTTTTAAAATGATACTGCCTACTAAAAGAGGAGGGAAATCAATGTTCTGTGCTACTGACTTCCCTATGTGCAGATTGTCCTTGTATTTGCTGGATCATAGATCTCACATGGCGTGCAGTATTCCCAGGTGTTTTAAATTGCACTGGCTATATTGTTGCCAGCATAGGTCATGCCAGCAGGCTGTAACCCCTTTATGCGCAGAGCAGTGTGAAGATGCTGCCATATGTAGTTCAAAAAACCTGTATGTTTTTCGCATTTAAAATTCTATTAAACTAATGAAATCTTATCTCTTCAAGAGGCCAAAACCATCCCTTGTCTGATCTGGAGAATGAAAAGCCCAATTGGTGGAAAGCTTCTTCTGACCTACAGAAAGCTACTTCCCTATCAAAAAAGAAAACCCTGAATTGTTGTAAAGAATCTCTGTAAAATACTTGACTCTTCCATTTTTTTCTGTGAAAGTGCATTCTATGTATGAAAGCTCTCCTTCTCTCTGCGAAATTATAGGCATCATCTTTGTATATGGTAGCTTCATACGGGCACTGTCAGCTTAGAATCTGAATGTGTGTTTGTAAGCTTGTTGCATACTAAATTTTTAAGAGGCCTGAAAGCTTAAATGCTGTCTTTTTATATAGTTTGGTCAAATATATACTTGTGTGTATTCAATTTTACAGCTTCTGCTGTACCAACTGATTATTGGTCTTGTTGTATGTAGAGAGTTTCTCAGAACAGAAGTGCCAGGAGATCGGGGTTAAGACGATGCATATTTCAAATGCATCTTCTTTTTACATTCTTAGTCATGTTTTTAGGGTTGTTTTTTTGTGTTTTTTTTTAAGTCTTTTTTTTTTTAAGTTTTTTTTTCTTTTATTTGGGATCCATCTGTAATTGTGCGAATTGGTAAGACAAGCTGGTAGGAAAAGAGCAAAGTAGGAAATGCCTTGGTAAAGCAAGGAATAGCAAAGATATGATAATCCCCGCTTCTGAGCCAGAAAATCACACCAACAAGTTTGGGTGACTTCACTGCTGTTTTGTTTGTCGGGGAGACAGCTTCCTCTGAAAGTCGTCTTGTTTTGCTTTACTAATCCCTACTGGCTACCTTGTATGCTTGCCTGGCTAATTGCTCCAAATTATTCAAATTCTGGTCAGGGCAGAAGGCTATTTTTGTTAATCTGACATCACCTTCCTTTCTTGTCTTCACTATGTCACTGGGTAGTAAAACAACCTAGAGTTGGGACTCTGCCCTGAAAAATGCGTGTCTCTTGGCATGCCTTTCTGTACTCTGCTTCCTGCTCTGTGAGGCTCTGCCTCGTCTGGGTTCTCTTCTGCTCGGCCGTGATTGATGTCTTGCCCATTAATTACAGCAGAGGAGAGAGCCTTCAAACTCAATAGTGAGCTGCAGAATGTATGGGACTCCAGGATGTCGTATTGCTATTGCGGAGACGGGCATTGTTTTGGGAACAGGAGGCTGGCAAGCCCCTTTGAGCGGATACTGTGTCCGAAGCAGTGGACCTGTCTCCTCTCGGTACCTCTGGCTGCGTTCCCTCTGCCCATCCCCAGCTGTGCTGGCAGCCACTTTCTGCAGCCAGGTCGAAGAGCAGATTCAGCTGAAAACACACAGAAAAATACATGGTTATTTTTGATCTGCCTTAGTTGCCTGTTCCAGTTCACCACATGGGGAAGACAAATGCTTATACTGGCACCATGGAGGAGGCGATGCAAGGGGGAACGAGTGGCTGTGACTGCTTTCTCTGGCGGCGTTTCTGACGCCTAGCTTCGGTTTTCCTTGCAGTGCAGCCTGATGGGAAATGGGTGGCTCTGCCCTGAGTGAGCTGCGCAAAGGCCTTTGGCTGTCGTGCGGGAAGAAATGCATGGCCGTTCCCCATTGAGTTTTTACTGGGGCACCCAGGTATTTACCTACAGCTGCGTGCCTAAGACTGCTTCCTTGCTGAATGCTTGTTTTGTCCGGGGAAGCAAATGAAAGCCCAAACATCTGCGCTGTTGAAGAAATGTATGTTCTAGGTGGGAAAATGCCGGATGTGATGCCACAAGGAATTCAGATTTTTTTTTCTTTCCTTTTTTTAATTCCTCCTTTTTTGGGGGGGGGGGGGCTTACACAATCCCTACAGCAGTTGAAGCGCTAGTGAGACTTGCAAGTCAAGCAGCACGTAGGACAGGAGCACTGACAGGCCTTTCTCAGCCCGTTCGCTGGCTTGCTTAGTCGACGCGACAGGCCGCACGGGAAACTCTCCGCGTTGGGAGCGGGCGCCCGGCACAGCCGCTCGCAGCCCGGCGGAGGCTCGGCCTCTGCCCGGCGCCGCCCCGCTCGGCGGGGAAAGCCTCCCTCGCCTCCAAGCTCAGCTCCCGCTCCTACTGAAAAACACGGTATTTTTAGGAGAAGGGGAAGCCTGGCAGGCGGCGGGGCCGGAGCCGGAGGCTGCGGTCGCCGTGGCGACGGGGCCAGAATTCCAGGAAGGAAGAGGGGCCGCCTCAGGGCCGCCGGATGCGCCGCGGGCCCCCGGGAAGGGAAGGGAAGGGAAGGCCGCGGCCGTTTCTCTGGGCGGGATCTGCCTCTCGCCCGGTTCGTGCCGCGGGAGAGTCCTGGCGCTGCAGCTCCTCCGGGTTTCTTTTCCTGGAGAAACAGCCTCAGCCATTCGGGCAGGTGTGGAAAGCCGTATCCGCATCAGCAAGCGTATCTTTTTTTTTAAGCGAACAAGCACAGTGGTGCACCCTGTACTTAGTGTGGTGCCTTTTATCAAAACCTCTTGCTTGTAGTCCTTAAATATACATTAAAAAAAAAAAAAAGACAGAACACGTAAGGAGTGAAATGTGAGTCTTGTTACTTACATCTCCATAAACAGTGGTTTTGATGTTAGTACACTCGCAAGGAAATGAATAAATGGACCTCTTCTGTTGCATGATGTTTGTATATTTGGAAACTGGCCAAAGCCAAGAACCAAATTTAACTGAAAGTGAGGACAGCTAAAGGGAAGCGTCCCATGCTATAGATGCAGTTATTGGAACTGCAGAGTGATTAGGGAGCACTATACATCAAATTAGGATAAGTATCAAGGGAGAAGGGCGATGTTAAGATCCATTTAAAAATTACTTTAGTTCAGTTTTTTTATTAATAATCCGTAGTTCAGCCTTAGATGCTGCTTTTCCCGTTAATTTTGTCCACAGATAATTTGAAGTAGGGAGAGGGCACAGACAATCAAGAAGGCAATCTGAATGCATCATACACACTTAGACAAAGAAATAGGTATTTCCTTTTTGTTGATTTACAGTAACTTGTACAAGTAAGGCTTTTGAGAAGACATACTGTTTTTCTTATTAGTTGATAATAAAGTCGAGGCATTTACAGACTTCCTTGTGCTCTGTCACAGTTAAATTGCTAAAATACTTTGTCAGAGCCCCTGAAACACAGGGATTCTGTCTTTCCTGCTATGGAAGAAATAAAGCAAAAACGATGGTGAACCACTAAGCTTCTGACAACACTGCTGGAATTGGTGTCTGGTTCATCAGCTTCCCTTTTTTGCATTTCTCACTTTGAGATTAATAGCTTAGTTGCTGATGTTTCAGTGCTTCCCTTCCTCCCCCCCCCTTTTTTTTTTTAAATCCTATTCTTTGTGTTTTAGAAAAAATGGATTCTGTTTGTCTACTGTAAATATCTGGTAAATGTGTAGCTTGTGCTATCTTACCACTTAAAAATTCCATTTTGCTTTTGGGAGGAACAAGTAACTTTTTGTCTCCTTTATTTCACTGATCTTTGTAGTCCATGTGTTTCTGGCTTCCTTGTGTTAGAGCTCTCCTTCTCCCCTGCTCTCCAAGCCACCTGGCTGCTGTGCCAGGTGATAGCTTTCAGAGGTAGCCAGAATGGAGGAAAATGCAGTGTTCTTCTGTGTTTTACTGTTGTTGCTCAGAACCTATAGGCAGTTATGAAACTTATAAGAATTACATTAACTTCACTCCACTTTTCTTGGCATCATCAGCAAAACAGGCATACTGAAAACCCAGTCAAGAAAGATCATGCTTGGTCACACTTCTGAGGTTATCTTTGCAACCAAAAGGACTCGACACTTTAATTTTAAATTTAAGTTTGGATTAAACAGATATATTTCCTTAGCAATAGAATCAATGGGTGAATTTACTAAGCTAACAATTCCTCCTAATGATGTTTTAAGGCTGCAGGCTTTAAGTTCAGTTTGGTAGCCAAAAAACAATTGCCAATTAGGCCTCTCTGATCGAGTTTTCTGGCAAAATGGTGAGTCCATAATTTAAGATTAATTTGTTTTGGAGTCAAGTCAGGTCAAAGAGAATTATTGCCTATCTGAGCTAAAATTTAGCTCTGTTTTAGGGGACTTTTAAACCTTACAGCTATGACATTTCTTCTAGATGAGTACTCCACTCCTCTGTCCTTTTTCATAGGTAGCAGCATGTGTAGAACTGATCATTTCTTACTGATGAAATCTTATGTAGTGTATTATCTTCTATTTTTTTTCCCCTCCTGCTTTAAAGCAGGTTACGAGCAGCTGAGAAATGCCTTTCAGTAGTAAACTAAGTAATGAAACGTCCCAATGGCAATTTGATTTGATTTTGTGGACTAGCACCGCCTAACTAAATTTCTCTATGAATGTCTGGTTGCATGTTGGTGTAGAAGGAGAAATCTAATTGGTGTGAGAGAGCCGTGAGAGAACTGGAATTAGCTGGGGGTTCCCTGGTCCCACCAGGCTCATACTGGAAGACAGACTCCGTTTGTGTCTGTGGGCAGGGTATTTATCTGTGTTAAATCTTACCTCTCTCTTTTCACTGTCATTTTGTGAAATTAGTTTTGTGCATGTGCAGGCAGAGAAGGAGATTCAGCTTCTACCCTCGGTTTCTGCTTCCTTTTCTCGTTTAGATCCCTTACTACCTAGCAGGGATTTTCTCTCTGGTTATAACTGGGTTGTTCTGTTCCAGTCATAGGAGTTTAACTCTTTCACTTCTTGCTCTGTTTAGGCTTCAACAAAAGCAGACTCTGTATGGAATAATCATGCAGCAGGCCCCGGATTCACCTGTAGTGACCTGTAAAATTGGCAGCACTGGAGATTATTGGCGGGAGACAGTTTCCCTAGGCACTTCCTGCTTTCTCTTGGAGAGCTGAGTTCAATTAGAGCAATGATATGCACAGCAGGGATTTTGCAAATAGTTCAGTACTTCATGGCAGCATTTCTGTATGAAAGGCAGAGATATCTTTGGCCCTTTTGTGACCTTAATGCTCCAGCTTCCTCCCTCTTTCTAACCTCTACTTTTTCAAAAGTCTTGCTTCCTAAAGTAATCTTCTTTCACCTCTTCTTTTACCTTCTGATGCAATAACATCCCCCAAACATTTAGTTTGTGGTTTGTGGTTTTTGTCTTCAAAAAACAAAGTGGAGGTTGCAGGCTGTGACTATTTTTTTTTTCACTTGGTTTATTTTATTTCTTTCTGCCATCTTACATACTGTGGACTGCCCTCAGAATTCTGTAATCGTCTTTGTCTTCCTTCTCATGCTCTTGTGCTTTGCTTCTACTTATAAAACCTGTCTGTTTCTAGACATGTGTCTTTGATTGACTTCAGGAATCCCATGAAGTTCAGTTTTGTCTCTCTTCTATCACTGCCTAGTCATGGCAGTTCCTTTTGTTAGTCTCCAAGACCTTCATCCTCAAAACAATGTATTCTTTCCTTTCTTCATTTATAACTTTCTGCTTGTATTCACTGCCCATATCTTTCTGTAGTACTAACTTCTCTGTTTGTTCTTTATTCTCTTTGTGAAAACCTTCCTAGTTTCCAAGGTGTTGAGACAGATTAGAGTTTACTGGGACACATGGTACTGACCTTGAACACGTGTAGAAATATTGTTAAAAATGTACCTGGCCTGGTCTTTCAGGAGAAGAGAGATACTAAACAGATGTCTATTCCTCTTATCTGAAATGGTGAAGTGTAGCGTGTGTGAGAAACTCCAATCAAAGTATTTTCTTGTAATGTATATATATGAGGAAAAGTTACAGCTGTGCATTTTCATCTTGTGGGTGTTTTTTTTTTTTTTTTTTAATGAAGTTCACAGTAAAACCAAAAAACTAGCTTGGACTGTAATACTGTAGTTCTCAGTCCTCACTTACTTCTTCCAGCTTCTGTGTGTTTTCTTTTGTTTCTGTATTATTTGTGGAGTTTCATGCCTTACCTGCTTGCTCTTTATGGTCATATTGAGAAGAAAGTACTCTCAGGGTGCTCTATATAACTAATTACTCCAAATCCCCAAAACTGACTGCCGAAAGTTATGCTGTCCTTGAAGCTTATGTAGCATGTCTGTTACTGCAGCTTTGGCATGAGAGCCTGAAGGGAGAGGCGTGATGTTTCCTGGCAAGTTGCTGCAGAGCATCCCCTGGGCAGGTCTGAGGTGAAGAGGAAGAGAAGGAGGACAAATATGAACTTAAAATAGCATTGCTAGTCCCTGTGTTGAATTATTAGCGCCTTGCTTTTTGGCATAAGTTATGTTAAAGCATTCTTGCATGAACTGTGAAATTATGTCAGTGGTCTCATGTTCTGTGTAGGGCAGAAGGCTCCTCTCCATTAGGAGAAGGGGAAACCTTTCCAGTACCGGTAAAAACAAAACCCAAAACATCTGTACGGTCAGCTAACAGTCTTATGAAGAGTTTCTGAATATATGGTTACTGTCAACCTTATGCTAGAAGCTGCAGCCCCAGGATAACTTTGCTTTTCATAATTTGGGATAGTTTTGCCCTGTTTTGTCAGGGTCTCCCCCTTTCCCTCTGCTCCTCCCCCTGCCATGAGTTACTGGAAAAAACACAGGGCTGGCTTAGGAGTTCCTCCTCATAAGCCATAACAGCAGAGAGGAGCAGGCTAAAAACTAATCATGGAGGACTGCTGGCCTTGTTTCCCCTAGCATGCTGCATGGAGTTGCTCATGAATGAGCAGCAGTACCAGAATGGAACAGAAATGAGCTTTATCCAGCTCATTTCATCCTTCACCCACAGAGAAAGATGCATGCCTGGGATGCGTGTGGCTGTGCCCTCTCCCCATTTTGAATAGGAAGTGTGGGAGGCAGATTAACAGAAAATGAATGAACGTTTAGCAGTATCATTAGGTGTGTTAATTTAACCCACACTGCACTGCTAAATTAGAAAAGAGTTTGAGAATTTCATAGAGAAGTTCCAGAAGTTCATATATTCCTGAAAAATAGTGTGACAGAGTTGCCAATAGCATGAGAATTACAGGTTGAGAGTCCCTTCTGGGGTGAAGGAAGAAAGTCTAGAGGATTGATTTCTTATTGGGAATGTGTGAGATATTGTCCAGGCTTACCAGGCTAATTTAAATTATACTGAATTCTTTTTAAGTTCATATTAAAGTACTAGAATAGTTTTGGAAAAGAGAAAATTGACACTTTTATGGCTAATGTTTAGAAATGTATTTCTTCAATACTGAGTGAGGTGGGCAGCTGCTTCTGTAGCTTTATATTGTATTTTGTTCAGTTTGCTTGATGGTAAATGAGATTTGCATATAAAAATTCTTTGGAGAATTACAGAATTTATACACAAATGAAATTATAGGTTTTTTATGCTTATTTTATGTCTGTGATTTTTTTCTGCATAATTTGGCATATGCAGTTGAAAATGAGTCTGTATTTAGGTGTATTGACTCACATGGAAAATAAGAAGTTAGCAGAATACTTTAATCTTAGCTCATTCTTTCCCGATTTCATGCAGGTTCTTGTTTTCAGCTGAGTTGAGACAGATCTGTAATTCCTTGGTTTCTATTCCTTGTAACCATTACATTCAGTTTTTCTATTCTTGTCTTGCAGAACGAGCCTCTGACTTCAGGTTATCATGGATACCCAGCAAGAGACAATCAAGTAAGAGCCTGATTGCAGTAAATGAGTGTGTGTGTGTGTGTGTGTCTGTACACATATGGATGTTTTGTCCAACAGCTTCCTGATCCTCTTGTTTGTTATGGAATGGAAACTGTTTTGTTCTATTGTGGAATGCTTGTGGAGATATATGGTAAATTGAATGCTTTTTTAGGACTCCAGCAGTATGTGGCAACATGCCTGGTAAGGGGTTAAACATGATCCATGTTACCAAGGGCTCAGGAAATTCTTTATTCTTAAAAATCTTGTAACTTAAAATCTCTATCCTAAGCTCCCAGTCTGTCTTCTCAGCCTTAATGAATGTAGATGTTCAGTGCCAGTGCACTCTTGGCCCTGTTCTATTGTTATTGCTGTAATTCTAGCATCTGGGGAGCAAAACAACGCTGAGTTTTTGTGAGAGTCTGCTTTGCTTCCTTTGCTGGTGGAGTAGGGAAATAACATGTCCCATTGGGTTGTTTCTAGTATTTATGAGCTTGTCTTGCCTTCCTTTCAAGTCCATCAGGGCGCCTGCCCCTTGCTCTAATTCAAGATGTTCTAATTCTAAAGCAGTCAAAAATCATACTGTTCAGTGCATTGTGTCTCTAAGCATTCATTTGCCTCTTAGCAGAAGACAGAGAAATCCCAGTCAATGAATCTGCACAAAGGAAGGAAGAGATGCTTTGGAACAAATGAAAAGTAATGGATTATAAGATAGAGCTGTCGCACATGAAATCTCCCTTCTTAGAATGAAGTTATTTTTTCAGGATTCTGTACTGCTACTGCAAAGCAAAGCAAAGTATGAACAAACATAACAGGAAATTAATATGCAAAGAAAATCAATATCGCAGTGTATTCCAGTAATGAACAAATAGCAAAACCAAAATCAAGCTCTTTAGCCCTCTCAGGTACTGCTATATAAAGAAAGTGATTTTCATTGTATCTTGATGGGAACTGGATATATGTAGCAACAGCTTAAAGGGAGATGTTATTACTTCCACAGTGCAGCACAGCAACTGAAGAGCTCAAGTCTTTGGTGCTTGTAATATGTGTATGAATTTCCTTATGGAGGAAATTATTAGAAATATCTGTTGAGATATGCTGAACTGTAAACCAGTACAAAGACATATTATGCATTAGCATGCTGTGGGAGTTATGATCCTACTCTATCCAGGCTGAGTAAGCTATGCCACGGGTTGTTTGAGGGGCAAATCCAGTCACAGATCCTGCAGGTCTTTCAGGGAAGGTGCCATGCTAGTTCAGCACACAATGTTTACCCTCAGCGAATTGGTGAGTTTGGATTCATTGGACATCAGCATTTACACTGGGTCTGGTTCTGATGTAAAATGCCCCCGTACCTTGTTACGGCTAGCAGCCAAGCCCCTTTGTGGCAGTTAACATTCTTTTCTTCAGGGTCAGCCACTCCTGCCTTAAGCCTGATTACTAGCTCAGGTGAAAGTTTTAGTATGGACTGGGCCTGGAGTAATTTAATATTGAAATTGTGAAGAACCTTATTTCCTGAAGATGCCCTCTTGGACATCTTTTAAAAGGTATTCTGCCTCTTTTACTGTTGCATTGCCTCCTCAGAGCAGATCTTGTAAGGTGACTCGCTTGTCTGTTCGGGGGGGGGGGGGTATCCTCTGTTCTGTGAGCAGATGTAAGTGTTTTGCACTTAACTATACCCATTTAGGGGTGTTTTTGGATCTTCTTGGTAAATCATTTTGGTGACTATCAGTGTGTCCTGCTTCTCAGGTTTCTTCTTTCCCATCCCTTAATAATTCTTCTGATTTGAAAATCCAGAACTATTCTTTCTGTTGGGTCACCAGATCAGTGAAGATGTGCATGGGAAGCTGTATGGTGGCCAGAGTGTGAAATGAGAATTTTCGCTTCATGGAACTTTCTTAGTGGACAAACAGCTTCAGTTTAACCCAGGTGTTTTCATTCTAGAAAATCTTTGTTAAAAAAACTTTTTTTAAAAAAAATTTTGCTCTTAGTTACATCTTGATCTGGGATAAGGGCTTTTTATTCTCTTGCTTTTGTCTCTGAAGGAGAGATTAAATTCAGGTCTGGTTTTCACTAATGAGGTTTCCAGGCTTTTAGCTAATCTGATTGGGAGTCTCTAACACGATAGCAGCAGAGAAAGAAGTCCTCTGTAGCCAGACTGGGGCTGGTGAGGTAAAGACAGCAATATCTGATCCATCACCTGCTTCTCTGCATTGGGGAGGGAGTGAGGAAGCAGTGTGGGATTGTGTGTAGCAATCCTGGCCCTGTAACAAAGTAATTATGAGATGTAGGAGCAATTGTATTAGATTTATTCCTGTCTTCAGATTAGGGGCTTGACTTGACCTGGTGGGTTTAAGTCTCCATGTCTTTCTCATTGCCATTGCAGTTATTTATTGTAAATACCCTTGCTGCCTTTCTTTTTCCCTCTTTCCCCCCCTCTTTCCCCCCCTCTTTCCCCCCCTCTTTACCACAGTGTTTTGCTTAGCAGAAGTAGCAAAGCTGAGCTTTATTTTCAGGGTACCTCATTGTGTGACCACAGTAGTCTAGATAGAAGTTCGCTGGATATAACTAGACATCTCTTTCACCTCATGTAGCATCCTGCTCCTTCATTTGTTTGTATGTCTTTTTCACTCCTTTGAGCAATAAGTGCCCTTAATTGGTAGCTGTAAACCTTTCACTATGCTGTTGTCACACCCTCTAGTGGATAAACCATACCCAGATGTTCCACATTTTTGTAATTTTCCCTCGTTTCTGCCAGTAGAAATATGTGGTTGGGTTGAGTCCTCACTTTGGCCATTTGGGAATGCTTTGGTCTACAGTACAAAGCTTATCTTGTATCCTCTCCCAAATACTTAATGGTTCTGTCATCATCATGCATGGGCAGCACTGAGGCAGATGAAATGGGTTCATACAGAGGCTGTATTTCTCTTGATTCTAGTGTTGTAGGATTGCTTTGTGGTAACCCAGCGCTTTGGGTTGTTGCACAGGCTCCTTGTTCCTCGCCTGTCCTGCCAGAGTGTGTCTTATTGAACTTTTTGTGGTGATAGGGCTGGGGAGCATGTGTGGCCACGTCATTGTGGTAAATGTTTGCCTAAAAAGGTAAGGGTTTCTCTTGCTCCAAGTGTTGCTATACTGGGACTCTGTTACAGCTACGTAAGAAGCCGGATTGCTCTCTGAGACTGTTCTCAAGAACTTAAGATTTGTTTTTTGGGTGTCTAACGCACATATAGGAATGGTAGGATGTCCTTCTCTTTCTCCAGTGCTAGTCTGCTAGCAAGAATGAAGCCTGGCATGTAAAGGGAGAACAGAAGAAATGTTAGTGTAATGTTGTTTACCTCTAAGAGACCCAAGTCTGTTGGTGAACAGAGATAATTTTCTGAGGTCTCTTCTGTCCTTTATTCCTCTGTTGGGCCTGCCAACAAAACGGTGTTCTTTTTTGTAGCACGAGTGCCTGCTCAAAATGCAGTGAACCAAGACTTCCTTGCTTCATTTCCCAAGCTGTGACAAACAGCTCTGAGATGCTATGACATAGTTTCAATATAGAAATAGACTGGTACAGCTATACTGATATGACTTCTACATATAGACAAACTCATGAAGAATAACTACTCTGCTTCCAGAAAGTTATTCCATTCTAACTATGCCAATTGGTTTTATATATAGCCAAGGCCTATGTTGTATTGCTCTGGTGCTTTTCATGTCAAAACGTATTAGAAATAGTATCTAAAATTTGCTTGAGTTGCTGCTGAATACTGGCACATCTGGGGCAGAATCTGGCAGCTGCATAGAATAATTTTGTTCCCTGATTTGAAACAGAACAAGGAAGAATGCCATGTTTAGCTCCTGCTGAAGGGAAGAGAGAAGGAGAGTTTATGTAAGCAGGAGGTAATTGCACTTACTAGAACTGGGTCAGAATGCTAGAGCTGTTACACCTCTTCTGTTACAGAAAGTGATCTTCAGCTATCGCAACATGTTAGGATGTTGGTTTGAAGCCTGCTTTAAAAGACCGTACTGCTACGAATACAGTTCTTAAATCAATCTAGGCTAGTCTTAATACTAATGCAGTGGAGACAGCTTTATCAATCACAAATGACTCTTCCTTCAGCAATTTAATTTCCATGGTTGGTTTTCCATCTGAACCCTAACCAGGCCTGACCTGTTGATCTTGTGTGTGTAGATGAGTCTGTAGTCCATGGCAGTAAGGGTGTCCATGGCAACTGCTAGTAACATCTTTATCACTATCCTCTCTGTTTGAGTTCAAGCTTAAGTTAAAACGTTGTTGAATCCTTTTCAACTGTCAGCCTATTCCCTTGAGTATTTAGTCACTTGCTGTTGTGGAATATCTGGTGAGGCATCATAGAAAACATGGGCTGCATATACTCCCCTCCCCATGGCTGTGAGCTCTTCTGGGTGAACTGCTTGGCAGAGACTGTGAAAGCAGGAAGCTTCTCATGTTGCTTGATCTTTTCTGGCAATGGCTTGGGAGATTCACAGATCTTTGCTTGGTTCCTATAGGTCTTGCATCACCCTTCTTTTTGTTTTTGAGGCTTTTTTGTTTTGTGTTTTTGTTTTTTTGTTCTTTGTTTTCCTTTTCCCTTCAGTCTCTCCTGATGTGAGGAGTTCAGCAAGGAAGCTCTTCATCTTGAGATGTGAAGGGTGAGTGTGAGCTCTGGTGGGGAGGCAAGACAGCAGTGTCTCTGGGCTTCCTGGTGGAGCTCTCTTCCCAGCTGCACTGCTGCTCCTGTTGGTGGTCTCTCTGTGGTGAATAGCAAGACTTTTAGCAAAGAGTTCAGAGGGAAAACCTCTGTCCTCTTGTCTGTGTGGTCCAAGTCTCTTTTACCTATATTCCTGTTCTGTTTCATTTGGATGAATTGTGAATTTGGGGATATTGCCACAACTTATTTAAGAATTTATTGTTTCAGTATGAATTAAGATATCCACAAAAAAACCTCTTGGATTAATACAGTAGTTACAGATTGAAATGTTCTTGTCTTAAAATAAATAAGAAGTGACCATTTGGAGGAAAACAGTTTGGCCACTTTATATATGCATATATATATATATATATATATATATTTATTATTTGTACCATGACAGCACTGGCCACAGTCTCTCCAGTGCCCTACTTTGTTAGCCTCTGAACAAAGACTCCCTGTCTCAAGAGTTTAAATATTTAAATAGTGTTCCTGAAAAGCATTTTGGTTTTTAATTTGTTTTCCTGCTTGTACCTGACCATGAAAACACAGCCTCAAATGAGTATGCTAACTGGCTTGGTAACTGGTAAGACTGTGGCAGTAGAAGCGTTATGTCATTATTCAAACCAAAAGTGTATTTAGTACAAATGTTTAAACAAGGGGAGGAAGGCCTTAAATAAAAGCTCCTTCAGTTAAGGGCCAGGACAAAGATCAGGAAGTATCTGAGGTCCTCCATATAAAATGGAGAAGACCAGGCTTGTTGTTCCCTGGTGCTTCTGAGGTGCATGTCTTTGCTTGAAAGCAAAAACAAAATTTGGGATGGAACCAAACTAATGAGGGGAAACTGTTCTAAACATCTTCCTTATGTTTAAGATTAGGTGAATTAGGGTTAAGACTGCCAAATCTTCCACTTCCTCTTCCTTCTTTCTGCAGCCTCTCTTCAGGCAAATAGTAAAATATTTCCACTCTGTACTTGACAGGATTGATGAGATGTTCTGCTTCTGACCCAACTGCAACTTCCCATAGAAAATAATGAGCTTCATTTTGGAGAATGCAGCCTGTGCAAAAATGTCTTAACATATTCAGGTGATGGGAAGAATCTATGAACTAGTTGTACACAGAGGGGATCAAGGATGTTAGTGGGATGATTTCTGGTGGGTTACTATGTAGCAGCTGAGCAGTAAACAATGAAGGATAGTTTAAGATGTGTTATTGAAAGGCATTTAACATTGCAGGAGGGGAGGATTTCTTGAGACGTCCTTTACAGAAGTGCATCCCACTGTTTTTAACTCGGTGTTCATGAAGCAAAACAGTGTTGATAGAGTTAAGAGAAAAGCAATATAAATCATGATATCTGTGAAGGAAAGAAGAGGGTGGAGTGTTTGGTTAAAAATTGTATGAGGAGTTGGTCACAGATTGAAGTTCAAGCAGGTCCAAACATGGATGAAATGGAAGAGGAAAGACAGATTTGCCAAACTCCTTTAGTAATCTGTATCCCCTGCCTCCAGAGCTGTATTGGGAAGATGATCTGATTGCTTGAGGTGATCAGAAGTGATTGCTTATTTTCTCAAGCCCCGACTTCAGCCTTAAGAAACTGCAGGAAAGATCCAGGAATTGAAATTGGAAGAAATTCTGAAGCATATACCACTAAATACTGAGCTTATTATAAACCTGCTTTCTGAAATTTTACTCTAAACGTAGTCACTGTGCAACTTCTCCCTTCCTTTCTGTTTAGGTAATCTCCTACTATCAAAACCCATCCTAAGGTTTTAAATAATAACAAAGCAAACTGTCTTGCAGCTGACACAAGTCCTGCAAACTGATCATTCTTGACTGTATATTTTATTCTCCTTTTCCCTCAAGTCCATTGCCTTCTGGCCTCTTTGAATGAGACAGGGAATCTTTTCCTTATGGACTATTACGCCTTTTGTAATATCTTTTGTAAATACCCTTGGCAAGCTCCATATCAATGCTTACCTGTCTGCATTCAGTAACAAGACAGGAAAAAATAATTTCCATATGGAGAAAAGTTGTATGAAAAGAAGAAATTAAGAAAAAGTGCATCTAATTCAAATGCTTGGGAAGATATCCTGACAATAAAATCTTTTAATCCTATAACAGTTTCACAAGGGAAGTAATGATTACCTTGCTGATAAATAGTCCGGCCAAAACACAGAATTGTAAGGCGTTGGCAGGAAATGGGCCGGATGATGTAATATAAATTCCTTTCATGTTTGAGTTTCGTGATTCAAGCAATTCCTCATCTCTACTTAGGGTTAAAGAGAGGAGATATGAGTCATTCTTCTTGGGAGAGGACCAGGAGACCACTTTTTTTTTGTTCTGTGATGTACTTTTTGACCGTTGGAAGTGTTATCCAATGTCTGCAAGAGTCTTGGAGACTCCCAAGCCCATTAGTTTTTCTGGCACCAGGGACAATGTTTTGTTCAAATTTCCCCTTCTAAACGGTTATAGAAGTGCTACAGAATATGGCATGTGTTAGAAATGGGCTGTAAAATGATCAGTTGGAGAATTGCAGGGTAGAACCAAAAATGTACGGACAAAACAGCTTGTTGATGTAGATTTTATCCTACTGAAGGACATAAAAATGGCTATTCTGGGTCAGACAGAAGGTCTCTGCATTCCAGTGTTCTGTCTCTGACCATGTCTAATAGCAAGTACTTAAACCATAGGGAGCAGGGCCAAGATTCGGTGATACTTCCTCTGGTATACTCTTTAAGCAATCTGGTGGCTTTAGTATTTCCTGAGCCATAGATCATATATATTTTAAATCGCCTCTAATAGATTTTTCTTTATTAAATTTGTCTAAATGGTTTTTGAGCCTCTCTAAATCTTTAGCATCTGCAACATCCTGTGGCAATGAGTGCCCCAGTTTAGGTAAGTTTTTTTGAGAAAAAAATTGTTCTTAGATGTACAGCTAATTTAAGACCAAAATCATTTTGGAAGCTATCGGATGAAGGATGTGGAACTCCCTCAGGGTTCAGGCCCCTCAGTCTCCTGAACGTATCCACAGCTGCATTATCACTGTGTAGATTAGGATTTTCCTCATAACTGGAAACAATCTCCCCCTCTCCCGCCCCTCCCCCAAGCCCAACCCCAAACCAGAGAACAGATGAAAAACTGTGTGAGTAGCTTGCATCTATTTAGTATCCCTTTCTTTCTGAAGAGTCAAAACACCTTTACAAATGTTATTTCTAGATATCCCTAAAAGTATGTATGTATTGCTAGCCAACATGCCACATTTTTAAAATGTCCTGTTGTAATGTGACACAACGTTTAGCGATTAAAAATGTGAAGGCCAAAAATTATTCTGATGCAGCTGAGA